>NW_028123091.1:0-221982 GCF_965194805.1 Balaenoptera borealis
GGCCTAGTTGGCTCTACCTCTTCCGTGGGCCTAGCAGGGTAAAGGAGGAAGTGTGTTCTTTGCTCAGCTTGGACCTCACTTAGACGTCCTGCTAAACCAACGAGCCAGTCGGTGTGAGCTCCTGGATGGAAGGCTGAGCAGAGTGATTTTCTGAGTGCAGGTAGGGCCCTGGTCCTCACTGAGTGCACTTTCCCCATCTCATGTGAGCGGCTCAGACTGTCTTGGTGAGCTGGGTAAGCTGCGACAACCTAGGTTTCCAAAGGAAGACAGAGAGCAGTGTGCCGCCTTGGGCTCTGCATGCAAGAATTGTTCTGAAGGGCCTACACGGCTGCTTGTTGCTCAGCAGGCAGAGAGGAGACGTGGGGGGGGATCCGTGTGGTAGCATGGGAAACGGTGCGGAGGTCAGAGTGCTTGGAGTCCTGAAAGCTATCCTCGCGTTCCATTGAAGCACAACAACGGTGGAGACCTCATGGAAACCGAGGCACGCAGAGCTTGCCCGTTGGAAACTTAGGCACTACCCTGAGGCTCAGGGTGTCCTTGCGCTTTCCCAGGAGGAAGGAGGTCTGCGGGATTAACTCTCCTCCAGCGTGACAGGAACCCTGTTCTTCGGTAGAAAGTGCTCGTTTGCTACGCAAGCGTACCTGCGGAGGCTATAACCTGGGCAACTTCAAGGTTTGGCAAGCAGCCCCTGAGACACTACAATCCAAGCTTCCAAAGGGAAAAGGCTGCTTTTGTCGGCAGAGCCAACCAACTCTTGTTAGCACCCAGCATAAGTACCTGCAGTACGGGAGCTGCGAAGGGAAACAAACGGGACACACTGGGCACCTGAGAAGCTCCCCTCGACACTTGCAAGCAGCCTGTTTCTCTGGGGAAACATACTCGTTTCCTGCCGGGGCGTGCCTGCAGTGAGTAGAAGCTGGGCCTTCCTAGGGTTTCGCAAACAGCTCCTAGGCTACAAGAATCCACCTTTCCAAAGGGGAAAAGACTGCTTTTTGAAGTGGGCCACCTAACCTAGTTCACAGCAAACATGGTTCCGTGCAGTAGTGGAGCTGCCGAGGGAGAGCATGGCGAAACCCTGGCAACTTCGCTAAGTATCTTTTACTGTGCAGGCTTCGAACTGTGGCAAGATCCCTGAAGGAGGGCTGGCCTGAGCGAGGCCTAGTTGTCTCTACCTCTTCCGGGGGCCTAGCAGGGTAAAGGAGGAATTGTGCTCTTGCTCAGCTTGGACCTCACTTAGACGTCCTGCTAAACCAACGAGCCAGTCGGTGTGAGTTCCTGGATGGAAGGCTGAGCAGAGTGATTTTCTGTGTGCAGGTAGGGCCCTGGTCCTCACTGAGTCCACGTTCCCCCGCTCATGAAACCGGCTCAGACTGTCTTCGTGAGCTGGGTAAGCTCCGACAACCTAGGTTTCCAAAGGAAGACAGAGAGCAGTGTCCCGCCTTGGGCTCTGCATGCAAGAAGTGTTCTGAAGGGCCTACACGGCTGCTTGTTGCTCAGCAGGCAGAGAGGAGACGTGGGGGGGATCCGTGTGGTAGCATGGGAAACGGTGCGGAGGCCAGAGTGCTTGGAGTCCTGAAAGCTATCCTCGCGTTCCATTGAAGCACAACAACGGTGGAGACCTCATGGAAACCGAGGCACGCAGAGCTTGCACGGAGCAAACTTAGGCACTACCCTGAGGCTCAGGGTGGCCTTGCGCTTTCCCAGGAGGAAGGAGGTCTGCGGGATTAACTCTCCTCCAGCGTGACAGGAACCCTGTTCCTCGGGTGAAAGTGCTCGTTTGCTACTCAAGCGTACCTCTGGAGGCTATAACCTGGGCAACTTCAAGGTTAGGCAAGCAGCCCCTGAGACACTACAATCCAAGCTTCCAAAAGGAAAAGGCTGCTTTTGTCGGAAGAGCCACCTACCCTTGTTAGCCCCCAGCATAAGTACCTGCAGGATGTCAGCTGCGAAGGGAAACAAACGGGACACACTGGGCACCTGAGAAGCTCCGCTCGACACTTGCAAGCAGCCTGTTTCTCTGGGGAAACATACTCGTTTCCTCCCCGGGCGTGCCTGCCGTGAGTAGAAGCTGGGCCTTCCTAAGGTTTTGCAAACAGCTCCGAGGCTACAAGAATCCACATTTCCAAAGGGGAAAAGACTGCTTTTTGAAGTGGGCCACCTATCCTAGTTCACAGCAAACATGAGACCCTGCAGTAGTGGAGCTGCCGAGGGAGAGCATGGCGAAACCCTGGCAACTTCGCTGAATAACTTTTACTGTGCAGGCTTCGAACTGTGGCAAGATCCCTGAAGGAGGGCTGGCCTGAGCGAGGCCTAGTTGGCTCTACCTCTTCTGTGGGCCTAGCAGGGTAAAGGAGGAAGTGTGTTCTTTGCTCAGCTTGGACCTCACTTAGACGTCCTGCTAAACCAACGAGCCAGTCGGTGTGAGCTCCTGGATGGAAGGCTGAGCAGAGTGATTTTCCGACTGCAGGTAGGGCCCTGGTCCTCACTGAGTCCACTTTCCCCATCTCATGAGAGAGGCTCTGACTGTCTTGGTGAGCTGGGTAAGCTGGGACAACCTAGGTTTCCAAAGGAAGACAGAGAGCAGTGTGCCACCTTGGGCTCTGCATGCAGAAGTGTTCTGAAGGGCCTACACGGCTGCTTGTTGCTCAGCAGGCAGAGAGGAGACGTGGGGGGGGATCCGTGTGGTAGCATGGGAAACGGTGCGGAGGTCAGAGTGCTTGGAGTCCTGAAAGCTATCCTCGCGTTCCATTGAAGCACAACAACGGTGGAGACCTCATGGAAACCGAGGCACGCAGAGCTTGCCCGTTGGAAACTTAGGCACTACCCTGAGGCTCAGGGTGGCCTTGCGCTTTCCCAGGAGGAAGGAGGTCTGCGGGATTAACTCTCCTCCAGCGTGACAGGAACCCTGTTCTTCGGTAGAAAGTGCTCGTTTGCTACGCAAGCGTACCTGCGGAGGCTATAACCTGGGCAACTTCAAGGTTTGGCAAGCAGCCCCTGAGACACTACAATCCAAGCTTCCAAAGGGAAAAGGCTGCTTTTGTCGGCAGAGCCAACCAACTCTTGTTAGCACCCAGCATAAGTACCTGCAGTACGGGAGCTGCGAAGGGAAACAAACGGGACACACTGGGCACCTGAGAAGCTCCCCTCGACACTTGCAAGCAGCCTGTTTCTCTGGGGAAACATACTCGTTTCCTCCCCGGGAGTGCCTGCCGTGAGTAGAAGCTGGGCCTTCCTAGGGTTTTGCAAACAGCTCCGAGGCTACAAGAATCCACATTTCCAAAGGGGAAAAGACTGCTTTTTGAAGTGGGCCACCTATCCTAGTTCACAGCAAACATGAGTCCCTGCAGTAGTGGAGCTGCCGAGGGAGAGCATGGCGAAATCTTGGCAACTTCGCTAAGTATCTTTTACTGTGCAGGCTTCGAAGTGTGGCAAGATCCCTGAAGGATGGCTGGCCTGAGCGAGGCCTAGTTGGCCCTACCTCTTCTGTGGGCCTAGCAGAGTAAAGGAGGAAGTGTGCTCTTTGCTCAGCTTGGACCTCACTTAGACGTCCTGCTAAACCAACGAGCCAGTCGGAGTGAGCTCCTGGATGGAAGGCTGAGCAGAGTGATTTTCTGAGTGCAGGTAGGGCCCTGGTCCTCACTGAGTCCACGTCTCCCAGCTCATGAGAACGGCTCAGACTGTCTTCGTGAGCTGGGGCAAGCTGCGACCACCTAGGTTTCCAAAGGAAGACAGAGAGCAGTGTGCCGCCTTGGGTTCTGCATGCAAGAAGTGTTCCGAAGGGCCTACACGGCTGCTTGTTGCTCAGCAGGCAGAGAGGAGACGTGGGGGGATCTGTGTGGTAGCATGGGAAATGGTGCGGAGGTCAGAGTGCTTGGAGTCCTGAAAGCTATCCTCGCGTTCCATTGAAGCACAACAACGATGGAGACCTCATGGAAACCGAGGCACGCAGAGCTTGCCCTGTGGAAACTTAGGCACTACCCTGAGGCTCAGGGTGGCCTTGCGCTTTCCCAGGAGGAACGAGGTCTGCGGGATTAACTCTCCTCCAGCGTGACAGGAACCCTGTTCTTCGGTAGAAAGTGCTCGTTTGCTACGCAAGCGTACCTGCGGAGGCTATAACCTGGGCAACTTCAAGGTTTGGCAAGCAGCCCCTGAGACACTACAATCCAAGCTTCCAAAAGGAAAAGGCTGCTTTTGTCGGAAGAGCCAGCTACCCTTGTTAGCCCCCAGCATAAGTACCTGCAGGATGTCAGCTGCGAAGGGAAACAAACGGGACACACTGGGCACCTGAGAAGCTCCGCTCGACACTTGCAAGCAGCCTGTTTCTCTGGGGAAACATACTCGTTTCCTCCCCGGGCGTGCCTGCCGTGAGTAGAAGCTGGGCCTTCCTAAGGTTTTGCAAACAGCTCCGAGGCTACAAGAATCCACATTTCCAAAGGGGAAAAGACTGCTTTTTGAAGTGGGCCACCTATCCTAGTTCACAGCAAACATGAGACCCTGCAGTAGTGGAGCTGCCGAGGGAGAGCATGGCGAAACCCTGGCAACTTCGCTGAATAACTTTTACTGTGCAGGCTTCGAACTGTGGCAAGATCCCTGAAGGAGGGCTGGCCTGAGCGAGGCCTAGTTGGCTCTACCTCTTCTGTGGGCCTAGCAGGGTAAAGGAGGAAGTGTGTTCTTTGCTCAGCTTGGACCTCACTTAGACGTCCTGCTAAACCAACGAGCCAGTCGGTGTGAGCTCCTGGATGGAAGGCTGAGCAGAGTGATTTTCCGACTGCAGGTAGGGCCCTGGTCCTCACTGAGTCCACTTTCCCCAGCTCATGAGAGAGGCTCTGACTGTCTTGGTGAGCTGGGTAAGCTGGGACAACCTAGGTTTCCAAAGGAAGACAGAGAGCAGTGTGCCGCCTTGGGCTCTGCATGCAGAAGTGTTCTGAAGGGCCTACACGGCTGCTTGTTGCTCAGCAGGCAGAGAGGACACGTGGGGGGGATCCGTGTGGTAGCATGGGAAACGGTGCGGAGGTCAGAGTGCTTGGAGTCCTGAAAGCTATCCTCGCGTTCCATTGAAGCACAACAACGGTGGAGACCTCATGGAAACCGAGGCACGCAGAGCTTGCCCGTTGGAAACTTAGGCACTACCCTGAGGCTCAGGGTGGCCTTGCGCTTTCCCAGGAGGAAGGAGGTCTGCGGGATTAACTCTCCTCCAGCGTGACAGGAACCCTGTTCTTCGGTAGAAAGTGCTCGTTTGCTACGCAAGCGTACCTGCGGAGGCTATAACCTGGGCAACTTCAAGCAGCCCCTGAGACACTACAATCCAAGCTTCCAAAGGGAAAAGGCTGCTTTTGTCGGCAGAGCCAACCAACTCTTGTTAGCACCCAGCATAAGTACCTGCAGGATGTCAGCTGCGAAGGGAAACAAACGGGACACACTGGGCACCTGAGAAGCTCCGCTCGACACTTGCAAGCAGCCTGTTTCTCTGGGGAAACATACTCGTTTCCTCCCCGGGCGTGCCTGCCGTGAGTAGAAGCTGGGCCTTCCTAGGGTTTTGCAAACAGCTCCGAGGCTACAAGAATCCACATTTCCAAAGGGGAAAAGACTGCTTTTTGAAGTGGGCCACCTATCCTAGTTCACAGCAAACATGAGTCCCTGCAGTAGTGGAGCTGCCGAGGGAGAGCATGGCGAAATCTTGGCAACTTCGCTAAGTATCTTTTACTGTGCAGGCTTCGAAGTGTGGCAAGATCCCTGAAGGAGGGCTGGCCTGAGCGAGGCCTAGTTGGCCCTACCTCTTCCGTGGGCCTAGCAGGGTAAAGGAGGAAGTGTGCTCTTTGCTCAGCTTGGACCTCACTTAGACGTCCTGCTAAACCAACGAGCCAGTCGGTGTGAGCTCCTGGATAGAAGGCTGAGCAGAGTGATTTTCTGAGTGCAGGTAGGGCCCTGGTCCTCACTGAGTCCACGTCTCCCAGCTCATGAGAACGGCTCAGACTGTCTTCGTGAGCTGGGGCAAGCTGCGACCACCTAGGTTTCCAAAGGAAGACAGAGAGCAGTGTGCCGCCTTGGGTTCTGCATGCAAGAAGTGTTCCGAAGGGCCTACACGGCTGCTTGTTGCTCAGCAGGCAGAGAGGAGACGTGGGGGGATCTGTGTGGTAGCATGGGAAATGGTGCGGAGGTCAGAGTGCTTGGAGTCCTGAAAGCTATCCTCGCGTTCCATTGAAGCACAACAACGATGGAGACCTCATGGAAACCGAGGCACGCAGAGCTTGCCCTGTGGAAACTTAGGCACTACCCTGAGGCTCAGGGTGGCCTTGCGCTTTCCCAGGAGGAACGAGGTCTGCGGGATTAACTCTCGTCCAGCGTGACAGGAACCCTGTTCCTCGGGTGAAAGTGCTCGTTTGCTACTCAAGCGTACCTCTGGAGGCTATAACCTGGGCAACTTCAAGGTTTGGCAAGCAGCCCCTGAGACACTACAATCCAAGCTTCCAAAGGGAAAAGGCTGCTTTTGTCGGAAGAGCCACCTACCCTTGTTAGCCCCCAGCATAAGTACCTGCAGGATGTCAGCTGCGAAGGGAAACAAACGGGACACACTGGGCACCTGAGAAGCTCCGCTCGACACTTGCAAGCAGCCTGTTTCTCTGGGGAAACATACTCGTTTCCTCCCAGGGCGTGCCTGCCGTGAGTAGAAGCTGGGCCTTCCTAGGGTTTTGCAAACAGCTCCGAGGCTACAAGAATCCACATTTCCAAAGGGGAAAAGACTGCTTTTTGAAGTGGGCCACCTATCCTAGTTCACAGCAAACATGAGTCCCTGCAGTAGTGGAGCTGCCGAGGGAGAGCATGGCGAAACCCTGGCAACTTCGCTAAATAACTTTTACTGTGCAGGCTTCGAACTGTGGCAAGTTCCCTGAAGGAGGGCTGGCCTGAGCGAGGCCTAGTTGGCTCTACCTCTTCCGTGGGCCTAGCAGGGTAAAGGAGGAAGTGTGTTCTTTGCTCAGCTTGGACCTCACTTAGACGTCCTGCTAAACCAACGAGCCAGTCGGTGTGAGCTCCTGGATGGAAGGCTGAGCAGAGTGATTTTCTGAGTGCAGGTAGGGCCCTGGTCCTCACTGAGTGCACTTTCCCATCTCATGAGAGCGGCTCAGACTGTCTTGGTGAGCTGGGTAAGCTGCGACAAGCTAGGTTTCCAAAGGAAGACAGAGAGCAGTGTGCCGCCTTGGGCTCTGCATGCAAGAATTGTTCTGAAGGGCCTACACGGCTGCTTGTTGCTCAGCAGGCAGAGAGGAGACGTGGGGGGGGGATCCGTTTGGTAGCATGGGAAACGGTGCGGAGGTCAGAGTGCTTGGAGTCCTGAAAGCTATCCTCGCGTTCCATTGAAGCACAACAACGGTGGAGACCTCATGGAAACCGAGGCACGCAGAGCTTGCCCGTTGGAAACTTAGGCACTACCCTGAGGCTCAGGGTGTCCTTGCGCTTTCCCAGGAGGAAGGAGGTCTGCGGGATTAACTCTCCTCCAGCGTGACAGGAACCCTGTTCTTCGGTAGAAAGTGCTCGTTTGCTACGCAAGCGTACCTGCGGAGGCTATAACCTGGGCAACTTCAAGGTTTGGCAAGCAGCCCCTGAGACACTACAATCCAAGCTTCCAAAGGGAAAAGGCTGCTTTTGTCGGCAGAGCCAACCAACTCTTGTTAGCACCCAGCATAAGTACCTGCAGTACGGGAGCTGCGAAGGGAAACAAACGGGACACACTGGGCACCTGAGAAGCTCCCCTCGACACTTGCAAGCAGCCTGTTTCTCTGGGGAAACATACTCGTTTCCCCCCCGGGCGTGCCTGCCGTGAGTAGAAGCTGGGCCTTCCTAGGGTTTTGCAAACAGCTCCGAGGCTACAAGAATCCACATTTCCAAAGGGGAAAAGACTGCTTTTTGAAGTGGGCCACCCATCCTAGTTCACAGCAAACATGAGTCCCTGCAGTAGTGGAGCTGCCGAGGGAGAGCATGGCGAAATCTTGGCAACTTCGCTAAGTATCTTTTACTGTGCAGGCTTCGAAGTGTGGCAAGATCCCTGAAGGAGGGCTGGCCTGAGCGAGGCCTAGTTGGCCCTACCTCTTCCGTGGGCCTAGCAGGGTAAAGGAGGAAGTGTGCTCTTTGCTCAGCTTGGACCTCACTTAGACGTCCTGCTAAACCAACGAGCCAGTCGGTGTGAGCTCCTGGATGGAAGGCTGAGCAGAGTGATTTTCTGAGTGCAGGTAGGGCCCTGGTCCTCACTGAGTCCACGTCTCCCAGCTCATGAGAACGGCTCAGACTGTCTTCGTGAGCTGGGGCAAGCTGCGACCACCTAGGTTTCCAAAGGAAGACAGAGAGCAGTGTGCCGCCTTGGGTTCTGCATGCAAGAAGTGTTCCGAAGGGCCTACACGGCTGCTTGTTGCTCAGCAGGCAGAGAGGAGACGTGGGGGGATCTGTGTGGTAGCATGGGAAATGGTGCGGAGGTCAGAGTGCTTGGAGTCCTGAAAGCTATCCTCGCGTTCCATTGAAGCACAACAACGATGGAGACCTCATGGAAACCGAGGCACGCAGAGCTTGCCCTGTGGAAACTTAGGCACTACCCTGAGGCTCAGGGTGGCCTTGCGCTTTCCCAGGAGGAACGAGGTCTGCGGGATTAACTCTCCTCCAGCGTGACAGGAACCCTGTTCTTCGGTAGAAAGTGCTCGTTTGCTACGCAAGCGTACCTGCGGAGGCTATAACCTGGGCAACTTCAAGGTTTGGCAAGCAGCCCCTGAGACACTACAATCCAAGCTTCCAAAAGGAAAAGGCTGCTTTTGTCGGAAGAGCCAGCTACCCTTGTTAGCCCCCAGCATAAGTACCTGCAGGATGTCAGCTGCGAAGGGAAACAAACGGGACACACTGGGCACCTGAGAAGCTCCGCTCGACACTTGCAAGCAGCCTGTTTCTCTGGGGAAACATACTCGTTTCCTCCCCGGGCGTGCCTGCCGTGAGTAGAAGCTGGGCCTTCCTAAGGTTTTGCAAACAGCTCCGAGGCTACAAGAATCCACATTTCCAAAGGGGAAAAGACTGCTTTTTGAAGTGGGCCACCTATCCTAGTTCACAGCAAACATGAGACCCTGCAGTAGTGGAGCTGCCGAGGGAGAGCATGGCGAAACCCTGGCAACTTCGCTGAATAACTTTTACTGTGCAGGCTTCGAACTGTGGCAAGATCCCTGAAGGAGGGCTGGCCTGAGCGAGGCCTAGTTGGCTCTACCTCTTCTGTGGGCCTAGCAGGGTAAAGGAGGAAGTGTGTTCTTTGCTCAGCTTGGACCTCACTTAGACGTCCTGCTAAACCAACGAGCCAGTCGGTGTGAGCTCCTGGATGGAAGGCTGAGCAGAGTGATTTTCCGACTGCAGGTAGGGCCCTGGTCCTCACTGAGTCCACTTTCCCCAGCTCATGAGAGAGGCTCTGACTGTCTTGGTGAGCTGGGTAAGCTGGGACAACCTAGGTTTCCAAAGGAAGACAGAGAGCAGTGTGCCGCCTTGGGCTCTGCATGCAGAAGTGTTCTGAAGGGCCTACACGGCTGCTTGTTGCTCAGCAGGCAGAGAGGACACGTGGGGGGGATCCGTGTGGTAGCATGGGAAACGGTGCGGAGGTCAGAGTGCTTGGAGTCCTGAAAGCTATCCTCGCGTTCCATTGAAGCACAACAACGGTGGAGACCTCATGGAAACCGAGGCACGCAGAGCTTGCCCGTTGGAAACTTAGGCACTACCCTGAGGCTCAGGGTGGCCTTGCGCTTTCCCAGGAGGAAGGAGGTCTGCGGGATTAACTCTCCTCCAGCGTGACAGGAACCCTGTTCTTCGGTAGAAAGTGCTCGTTTGCTACGCAAGCGTACCTGCGGAGGCTATAACCTGGGCAACTTCAAGCAGCCCCTGAGACACTACAATCCAAGCTTCCAAAGGGAAAAGGCTGCTTTTGTCGGCAGAGCCAACCAACTCTTGTTAGCACCCAGCATAAGTACCTGCAGGATGTCAGCTGCGAAGGGAAACAAACGGGACACACTGGGCACCTGAGAAGCTCCGCTCGACACTTGCAAGCAGCCTGTTTCTCTGGGGAAACATACTCGTTTCCTCCCCAGGCGTGCCTGCCGTGAGTAGAAGCTGGGCCTTCCTAGGGTTTTGCAAACAGCTCCGAGGCTACAAGAATCCACATTTCCAAAGGGGAAAAGACTGCTTTTTGAAGTGGGCCACCTATCCTAGTTCACAGCAAACATGAGTCCCTGCAGTAGTGGAGCTGCCGAGGGAGAGCATGGCGAAATCTTGGCAACTTCGCTAAGTATCTTTTACTGTGCAGGCTTCGAAGTGTGGCAAGATCCCTGAAGGAGGGCTGGCCTGAGCGAGGCCTAGTTGGCCCTACCTCTTCCGTGGGCCTAGCAGGGTAAAGGAGGAAGTGTGCTCTTTGCTCAGCTTGGACCTCACTTAGACGTCCTGCTAAACCAACGAGCCAGTCGGTGTGAGCTCCTGGATAGAAGGCTGAGCAGAGTGATTTTCTGAGTGCAGGTAGGGCCCTGGTCCTCACTGAGTCCACGTCTCCCAGCTCATGAGAACGGCTCAGACTGTCTTCGTGAGCTGGGGCAAGCTGCGACCACCTAGGTTTCCAAAGGAAGACAGAGAGCAGTGTGCCGCCTTGGGTTCTGCATGCAAGAAGTGTTCCGAAGGGCCTACACGGCTGCTTGTTGCTCAGCAGGCAGAGAGGAGACGTGGGGGGATCTGTGTGGTAGCATGGGAAATGGTGCGGAGGTCAGAGTGCTTGGAGTCCTGAAAGCTATCCTCGCGTTCCATTGAAGCACAACAACGATGGAGACCTCATGGAAACCGAGGCACGCAGAGCTTGCCCTGTGGAAACTTAGGCACTACCCTGAGGCTCAGGGTGGCCTTGCGCTTTCCCAGGAGGAACGAGGTCTGCGGGATTAACTCTCGTCCAGCGTGACAGGAACCCTGTTCCTCGGGTGAAAGTGCTCGTTTGCTACTCAAGCGTACCTCTGGAGGCTATAACCTGGGCAACTTCAAGGTTTGGCAAGCAGCCCCTGAGACACTACAATCCAAGCTTCCAAAAGGAAAAGGCTGCTTTTGTCGGAAGAGCCACCTACCCTTGTTAGCCCCCAGCATAAGTACCTGCAGGATGTCAGCTGCGAAGGGAAACAAACGGGACACACTGGGCACCTGAGAAGCTCCGCTCGACACTTGCAAGCAGCCTGTTTCTCTGGGGAAACATACTCGTTTCCTCCCCAGGCGTGCCTGCCGTGAGTAGAAGCTGGGCCTTCCTAGGGTTTTGCAAACAGCTCCGAGGCTACAAGAATCCACATTTCCAAAGGGGAAAAGACTGCTTTTTGAAGTGGGCCACCTATCCTAGTTCACAGCAAACATGAGTCCCTGCAGTAGTGGAGCTGCCGAGGGAGAGCATGGCGAAATCTTGGCAACTTCGCTAAGTATCTTTTACTGTGCAGGCTTCGAAGTGTGGCAAGATCCCTGAAGGAGGGCTGGCCTGAGCGAGGCCTAGTTGGCCCTACCTCTTCCGTGGGCCTAGCAGGGTAAAGGAGGAAGTGTGCTCTTTGCTCAGCTTGGACCTCACTTAGACGTCCTGCTAAACCAACGAGCCAGTCGGTGTGAGCTCCTGGATAGAAGGCTGAGCAGAGTGATTTTCTGAGTGCAGGTAGGGCCCTGGTCCTCACTGAGTCCACGTCTCCCAGCTCATGAGAACGGCTCAGACTGTCTTCGTGAGCTGGGGCAAGCTGCGACCACCTAGGTTTCCAAAGGAAGACAGAGAGCAGTGTGCCGCCTTGGGTTCTGCATGCAAGAAGTGTTCCGAAGGGCCTACACGGCTGCTTGTTGCTCAGCAGGCAGAGAGGAGACGTGGGGGGATCTGTGTGGTAGCATGGGAAATGGTGCGGAGGTCAGAGTGCTTGGAGTCCTGAAAGCTATCCTCGCGTTCCATTGAAGCACAACAACGATGGAGACCTCATGGAAACCGAGGCACGCAGAGCTTGCCCTAAGGAACCTTAGGCACTACCCTGAGGCTCAGGGTGGCCTTGCGCTTTCCCAGGAGGAACGAGGTCTGCGGGATTAACTCTCGTCCAGCGTGACAGGAACCCTGTTCCTCGGGTGAAAGTGCTCGTTTGCTACTCAAGCGTACCTCTGGAGGCTATAACCTGGGCAACTTCAAGGTTTGGCAAGCAGCCCCTGAGACACTACAATCCAAGCTTCCAAAAGGAAAAGGCTGCTTTTGTCGGAAGAGCCACCTACCCTTGTTAGCCCCCAGCATAAGTACCTGCAGGATGTCAGCTGCGAAGGGAAACAAACGGGACACACTGGGCACCTGAGAAGCTCCGCTCGACACTTGCAAGCAGCCTGTTTCTCTGGGGAAACATACTCGTTTCCTCCCAGGGCGTGCCTGCCGTGAGTAGAAGCTGGGCCTTCCTAGGGTTTTGCAAACAGCTCCGAGGCTACAAGAATCCACATTTCCAAAGGGGAAAAGACTGCTTTTTGAAGTGGGCCACCTATCCTAGTTCACAGCAAACATGAGTCCCTGCAGTAGTGGAGCTGCCGAGGGAGAGCATGGCGAAATCTTGGCAACTTCGCTAAGTATCTTTTACTGTGCAGGCTTCGAAGTGTGGCAAGATCCCTGAAGGAGGGCTGGCCTGAGCGAGGCCTAGTTGGCCCTACCTCTTCCGTGGGCCTAGCAGGGTAAAGGAGGAAGTGTGCTCTTTGCTCAGCTTGGACCTCACTTAGACGTCCTGCTAAACCAACGAGCCAGTCGGTGTGAGCTCCTGGATAGAAGGCTGAGCAGAGTGATTTTCTGAGTGCAGGTAGGGCCCTGGTCCTCACTGAGTCCACGTCTCCCAGCTCATGAGAACGGCTCAGACTGTCTTCGTGAGCTGGGGCAAGCTGCGACCACCTAGGTTTCCAAAGGAAGACAGAGAGCAGTGTGCCGCCTTGGGTTCTGCATGCAAGAAGTGTTCCGAAGGGCCTACACGGCTGCTTGTTGCTCAGCAGGCAGAGAGGAGACGTGGGGGGATCTGTGTGGTAGCATGGGAAATGGTGCGGAGGTCAGAGTGCTTGGAGTCCTGAAAGCTATCCTCGCGTTCCATTGAAGCACAACAACGATGGAGACCTCATGGAAACCGAGGCACGCAGAGCTTGCCCTGTGGAAACTTAGGCACTACCCTGAGGCTCAGGGTGGCCTTGCGCTTTCCCAGGAGGAACGAGGTCTGCGGGATTAACTCTCGTCCAGCGTGACAGGAACCCTGTTCCTCGGGTGAAAGTGCTCGTTTGCTACTCAAGCGTACCTCTGGAGGCTATAACCTGGGCAACTTCAAGGTTTGGCAAGCAGCCCCTGAGACACTACAATCCAAGCTTCCAAAAGGAAAAGGCTGCTTTTGTCGGAAGAGCCACCTACCCTTGTTAGCCCCCAGCATAAGTACCTGCAGGATGTCAGCTGCGAAGGGAAACAAACGGGACACACTGGGCACCTGAGAAGCTCCGCTCGACACTTGCAAGCAGCCTGTTTCTCTGGGGAAACATACTCGTTTCCTCCCAGGGCGTGCCTGCCGTGAGTAGAAGCTGGGCCTTCCTAGGGTTTTGCAAACAGCTCCGAGGCTACAAGAATCCACATTTCCAAAGGGGAAAAGACTGCTTTTTGAAGTGGGCCACCTATCCTAGTTCACAGCAAACATGAGTCCCTGCAGTAGTGGAGCTGCCGAGGGAGAGCATGGCGAAACCCTGGCAACTTCGCTAAATAACTTTTACTGTGCAGGCTTCGAACTGTGGCAAGTTCCCTGAAGGAGGGCTGGCCTGAGCGAGGCCTAGTTGGCTCTACCTCTTCCGTGGGCCTAGCAGGGTAAAGGAGGAAGTGTGTTCTTTGCTCAGCTTGGACCTCACTTAGACGTCCTGCTAAACCAACGAGCCAGTCGGTGTGAGCTCCTGGATGGAAGGCTGAGCAGAGTGATTTTCTGAGTGCAGGTAGGGCCCTGGTCCTCACTGAGTGCACTTTCCCATCTCATGAGAGCGGCTCAGACTGTCTTGGTGAGCTGGGTAAGCTGCGACAAGCTAGGTTTCCAAAGGAAGACAGAGAGCAGTGTGCCGCCTTGGGCTCTGCATGCAAGAATTGTTCTGAAGGGCCTACACGGCTGCTTGTTGCTCAGCAGGCAGAGAGGAGACGTGGGGGGGGGATCCGTTTGGTAGCATGGGAAACGGTGCGGAGGTCAGAGTGCTTGGAGTCCTGAAAGCTATCCTCGCGTTCCATTGAAGCACAACAACGGTGGAGACCTCATGGAAACCGAGGCACGCAGAGCTTGCCCGTTGGAAACTTAGGCACTACCCTGAGGCTCAGGGTGTCCTTGCGCTTTCCCAGGAGGAAGGAGGTCTGCGGGATTAACTCTCCTCCAGCGTGACAGGAACCCTGTTCTTCGGTAGAAAGTGCTCGTTTGCTACGCAAGCGTACCTGCGGAGGCTATAACCTGGGCAACTTCAAGGTTTGGCAAGCAGCCCCTGAGACACTACAATCCAAGCTTCCAAAGGGAAAAGGCTGCTTTTGTCGGCAGAGCCAACCAACTCTTGTTAGCACCCAGCATAAGTACCTGCAGTACGGGAGCTGCGAAGGGAAACAAACGGGACACACTGGGCACCTGAGAAGCTCCCCTCGACACTTGCAAGCAGCCTGTTTCTCTGGGGAAACATACTCGTTTCCCCCCCGGGCGTGCCTGCCGTGAGTAGAAGCTGGGCCTTCCTAGGGTTTTGCAAACAGCTCCGAGGCTACAAGAATCCACATTTCCAAAGGGGAAAAGACTGCTTTTTGAAGTGGGCCACCCATCCTAGTTCACAGCAAACATGAGTCCCTGCAGTAGTGGAGCTGCCGAGGGAGAGCATGGCGAAATCTTGGCAACTTCGCTAAGTATCTTTTACTGTGCAGGCTTCGAAGTGTGGCAAGATCCCTGAAGGAGGGCTGGCCTGAGCGAGGCCTAGTTGGCCCTACCTCTTCCGTGGGCCTAGCAGGGTAAAGGAGGAAGTGTGCTCTTTGCTCAGCTTGGACCTCACTTAGACGTCCTGCTAAACCAACGAGCCAGTCGGTGTGAGCTCCTGGATGGAAGGCTGAGCAGAGTGATTTTCTGAGTGCAGGTAGGGCCCTGGTCCTCACTGAGTCCACGTCTCCCAGCTCATGAGAACGGCTCAGACTGTCTTCGTGAGCTGGGGCAAGCTGCGACCACCTAGGTTTCCAAAGGAAGACAGAGAGCAGTGTGCCGCCTTGGGTTCTGCATGCAAGAAGTGTTCCGAAGGGCCTACACGGCTGCTTGTTGCTCAGCAGGCAGAGAGGAGACGTGGGGGGATCTGTGTGGTAGCATGGGAAATGGTGCGGAGGTCAGAGTGCTTGGAGTCCTGAAAGCTATCCTCGCGTTCCATTGAAGCACAACAACGATGGAGACCTCATGGAAACCGAGGCACGCAGAGCTTGCCCTAAGGAACCTTAGGCACTACCCTGAGGCTCAGGGTGGCCTTGCGCTTTCCCAGGAGGAACGAGGTCTGCGGGATTAACTCTCGTCCAGCGTGACAGGAACCCTGTTCCTCGGGTGAAAGTGCTCGTTTGCTACTCAAGCGTACCTCTGGAGGCTATAACCTGGGCAACTTCAAGGTTTGGCAAGCAGCCCCTGAGACACTACAATCCAAGCTTCCAAAAGGAAAAGGCTGCTTTTGTCGGAAGAGCCACCTACCCTTGTTAGCCCCCAGCATAAGTACCTGCAGGATGTCAGCTGCGAAGGGAAACAAACGGGACACACTGGGCACCTGAGAAGCTCCGCTCGACACTTGCAAGCAGCCTGTTTCTCTGGGGAAACATACTCGTTTCCTCCCCGGGCGTGCCTGCCGTGAGTAGAAGCTGGGCCTTCCTAGGGTTTTGCAAACAGCTCCGAGGCTACAAGAATCCACATTTCCAAAGCGGAAAAGACTGCTTTTTGAAGTGGGCCACCTATCCTAGTTCACAGCAAACATGAGTCCCTGCAGTAGTGGAGCTGCCGAGGGAGAGCATGGCGAAACCCTGGCAACTTCGCTAAATAACTTTTACTGTGCAGGCTTCGAAGTGTGGCAAGATCCCTGAAGGAGGGCTGGCCTGAGCGAGGCCTAGTTGGCTCTACCTCTTCCGTGGGCCTAGCAGGGTAAAGGAGGAAGTGTGTTCTTTGCTCAGCTTGGACCTCACTTAGACGTCCTGCTAAACCAACGAGCCAGTCGGTGTGAGCTCCTGGATGGAAGGCTGAGCAGAGTGATGTTCTGAGTGCAGGTAGGGCCCTGGTCCTCACTGAGTCCACTTTCCCCATCTCATGAGAGCGGCTCAGACTGTCTTGGTGAGTTGGGTAAGCTGCGACAACCTAGGTTTCCAAAGGAAGACAGAGAGCAGTGTGCCGCCTTGGGCTCTGCATGCAGAAGTGTTCTGAAGGGCCTACACGGCTGCTTGTTGCTCAGCAGGCAGAGAGGAGACGTGGGGGGGATCCGTGTGGTAGCATGGGAAACGGTGCGGAGGTCAGAGTGCTTGGAGTCCTGAAAGCTATCCTCGCGTTCCATTGAAGCACAACAACGGTGGAGACCTCATGGAAACCGAGGCACGCAGAGCTTGCCCGTTGGAAACTTAGGCACTACCCTGAGGCTCAGGGTGTCCTTGCGCTTTCCCAGGAGGAAGGAGGTCTGCGGGATTAACTCTCCTCCAGCGTGACAGGAACCCTGTTCTTCGGTAGAAAGTGCTCGTTTGCTACGCAAGCGTACCTGCGGAGGCTATAACCTGGGCAACTTCAAGGTTTGGCAAGCAGCCCCTGAGACACTACAATCCAAGCTTCCAAAAGGAAAAGGCTGCTTTTGTCGGAAGAGCCAGCTACCCTTGTTAGCCCCCAGCATAAGTACCTGCAGGATGTCAGCTGCGAAGGGAAACAAACGGGACACACTGGGCACCTGAGAAGCTCCGCTCGACACTTGCAAGCAGCCTGTTTCTCTGGGGAAACATACTCGTTTCCTCCCCGGGCGTGCCTGCCGTGAGTAGAAGCTGGGCCTTCCTAAGGTTTTGCAAACAGCTCCGAGGCTACAAGAATCCACATTTCCAAAGGGGAAAAGACTGCTTTTTGAAGTGGGCCACCTATCCTAGTTCACAGCAAACATGAGACCCTGCAGTAGTGGAGCTGCCGAGGGAGAGCATGGCGAAACCCTGGCAACTTCGCTGAATAACTTTTACTGTGCAGGCTTCGAACTGTGGCAAGATCCCTGAAGGAGGGCTGGCCTGAGCGAGGCCTAGTTGGCTCTACCTCTTCTGTGGGCCTAGCAGGGTAAAGGAGGAAGTGTGTTCTTTGCTCAGCTTGGACCTCACTTAGACGTCCTGCTAAACCAACGAGCCAGTCGGTGTGAGCTCCTGGATGGAAGGCTGAGCAGAGTGATTTTCCGACTGCAGGTAGGGCCCTGGTCCTCACTGAGTCCACTTTCCCCAGCTCATGAGAGAGGCTCTGACTGTCTTGGTGAGCTGGGTAAGCTGGGACAACCTAGGTTTCCAAAGGAAGACAGAGAGCAGTGTGCCGCCTTGGGCTCTGCATGCAGAAGTGTTCTGAAGGGCCTACACGGCTGCTTGTTGCTCAGCAGGCAGAGAGGACACGTGGGGGGGATCCGTGTGGTAGCATGGGAAACGGTGCGGAGGTCAGAGTGCTTGGAGTCCTGAAAGCTATCCTCGCGTTCCATTGAAGCACAACAACGGTGGAGACCTCATGGAAACCGAGGCACGCAGAGCTTGCCCGTTGGAAACTTAGGCACTACCCTGAGGCTCAGGGTGGCCTTGCGCTTTCCCAGGAGGAAGGAGGTCTGCGGGATTAACTCTCCTCCAGCGTGACAGGAACCCTGTTCTTCGGTAGAAAGTGCTCGTTTGCTACGCAAGCGTACCTGCGGAGGCTATAACCTGGGCAACTTCAAGGTTTGGCAAGCAGCCCCTGAGACACTACAATCCAAGCTTCCAAAGGGAAAAGGCTGCTTTTGTCGGCAGAGCCAACCAACTCTTGTTAGCACCCAGCATAAGTACCTGCAGTACGGGAGCTGCGAAGGGAAACAAACGGGACACACTGGGCACCTGAGAAGCTCCCCTCGACACTTGCAAGCAGCCTGTTTCTCTGGGGAAACATACTCGTTTCCTCCCCGGGAGTGCCTGCCGTGAGTAGAAGCTGGGCCTTCCTAGGGTTTTGCAAACAGCTCCGAGGCTACAAGAATCCACATTTCCAAAGGGGAAAAGACTGCTTTTTGAAGTGGGCCACCTATCCTAGTTCACAGCAAACATGAGTCCCTGCAGTAGTGGAGCTGCCGAGGGAGAGCATGGCGAAATCTTGGCAACTTCGCTAAGTATCTTTTACTGTGCAGGCTTCGAAGTGTGGCAAGATCCCTGAAGGAGGGCTGGCCTGAGCGAGGCCTAGTTGGCCCTACCTCTTCCGTGGGCCTAGCAGGGTAAAGGAGGAAGTGTGCTCTTTGCTCAGCTTGGACCTCACTTAGACGTCCTGCTAAACCAACGAGCCAGTCGGAGTGAGCTCCTGGATGGAAGGCTGAGCAGAGTGATTTTCTGAGTGCAGGTAGGGCCCTGGTCCTCACTGAGTCCACGTCTCCCAGCTCATGAGAACGGCTCAGACTGTCTTCGTGAGCTGGGGCAAGCTGCGACCACCTAGGTTTCCAAAGGAAGACAGAGAGCAGTGTGCCGCCTTGGGTTCTGCATGCAAGAAGTGTTCCGAAGGGCCTACACGGCTGCTTGTTGCTCAGCAGGCAGAGAGGAGACGTGGGGGGATCTGTGTGGTAGCATGGGAAATGGTGCGGAGGTCAGAGTGCTTGGAGTCCTGAAAGCTATCCTCGCGTTCCATTGAAGCACAACAACGATGGAGACCTCATGGAAACCGAGGCACGCAGAGCTTGCCCTGTGGAAACTTAGGCACTACCCTGAGGCTCAGGGTGGCCTTGCGCTTTCCCAGGAGGAACGAGGTCTGCGGGATTAACTCTCCTCCAGCGTGACAGGAACCCTGTTCCTCGGGTGAAAGTGCTCGTTTGCTACTCAAGCGTACCTCTGGAGGCTATAACCTGGGCAACTTCAAGTTTGGCAAGCAGCCCCTGAGACACTACAATCCAAGCTTCCAAAAGGAAAAGGCTGCTTTTGTCGGAAGAGCCACCTACCCTTGTTAGCCCCCAGCATAAGTACCTGCAGGATGTCAGCTGCGAAGGGAAACAAACGGGACACACTGGGCACCTGAGAAGCTCCGCTCGACACTTGCAAGCAGCCTGTTTCTCTGGGGAAACATACTCGTTTCCTCCCCGGGCGTGCCTGCCGTGAGTAGAAGCTGGGCCTTCCTAGGGTTTTGCAAACAGCTCCGAGGCTACAAGAATCCACATTTCCAAAGGGGAAAAGACTGCTTTTTGAAGTGGGCCACCTATCCTAGTTCACAGCAAACATGAGTCCCTGCAGTAGTGGAGCTGCCGAGGGAGAGCATGGCGAAACCCTGGCAACTTCGCTAAATAACTTTTACTGTGCAGGCTTCGAACTGTGGCAAGTTCCCTGAAGGAGGGCTGGCCTGAGCGAGGCCTAGTTGGCTCTACCTCTTCCGTGGGCCTAGCAGGGTAAAGGAGGAAGTGTGTTCTTTGCTCAGCTTGGACCTCACTTAGACGTCCTGCTAAACCAACGAGCCAGTCGGTGTGAGCTCCTGGATGGAAGGCTGAGCAGAGTGATTTTCTGAGTGCAGGTAGGGCCCTGGTCCTCACTGAGTGCACTTTCCCCATCTCATGAGAGCGGCTCAGACTGTCTTGGTGAGCTGGGTAAGCTGCGACAACCTAGGTTTCCAAAGGAAGACAGAGAGCAGTGTGCCGCCTTGGGCTCTGCATGCAAGAATTGTTCTGAAGGGCCTACACGGCTGCTTGTTGCTCAGCAGGCAGAGAGGAGACGTGGGGGGGGATCCGTGTGGTAGCATGGGAAACGGTGCGGAGGTCAGAGTGCTTGGAGTCCTGAAAGCTATCCTCGCGTTCCATTGAAGCACAACAACGGTGGAGACCTCATGGAAACCGAGGCACGCAGAGCTTGCCCGTTGGAAACTTAGGCACTACCCTGAGGCTCAGGGTGGCCTTGCGCTTTCCCAGGAGGAAGGAGGTCTGCGGGATTAACTCTCCTCCAGCGTGACAGGAACCCTGTTCTTCGGTAGAAGTGCTCGTTTGCTACGCAAGCGTACCTCTGGAGGCTATAACCTGGGCAACTTCAAGGTTTGGCAAGCAGCCCCTGAGACACTACAATCCAAGCTTCCAAAGGGAAAAGGCTGCTTTTGTCGGCAGAGCCAACCAACTCTTGTTAGCACCCAGCATAAGTACCTGCAGTACGGGAGCTGCGAAGGGAAACAAACGGGACACACTGGGCACCTGAGAAGCTCCCCTCGACACTTGCAAGCAGCCTGTTTCTCTGGGGAAACATACTCGTTTCCCCCCCGGGCGTGCCTGCCGTGAGTAGAAGCTGGGCCTTCCTAGGGTTTTGCAAACAGCTCCGAGGCTACAAGAATCCACATTTCCAAAGGGGAAAAGACTGCTTTTTGAAGTGGGCCACCCATCCTAGTTCACAGCAAACATGAGTCCCTGCAGTAGTGGAGCTGCCGAGGGAGAGCATGGCGAAATCTTGGCAACTTCGCTAAGTATCTTTTACTGTGCAGGCTTCGAAGTGTGGCAAGATCCCTGAAGGAGGGCTGGCCTGAGCGAGGCCTAGTTGGCCCTACCTCTTCCGTGGGCCTAGCAGGGTAAAGGAGGAAGTGTGCTCTTTGCTCAGCTTGGACCTCACTTAGACGTCCTGCTAAACCAACGAGCCAGTCGGTGTGAGCTCCTGGATGGAAGGCTGAGCAGAGTGATTTTCTGAGTGCAGGTAGGGCCCTGGTCCTCACTGAGTCCACGTCTCCCAGCTCATGAGAACGGCTCAGACTGTCTTCGTGAGCTGGGGCAAGCTGCGACCACCTAGGTTTCCAAAGGAAGACAGAGAGCAGTGTGCCGCCTTGGGTTCTGCATGCAAGAAGTGTTCCGAAGGGCCTACACGGCTGCTTGTTGCTCAGCAGGCAGAGAGGAGACGTGGGGGGATCTGTGTGGTAGCATGGGAAATGGTGCGGAGGTCAGAGTGCTTGGAGTCCTGAAAGCTATCCTCGCGTTCCATTGAAGCACAACAACGATGGAGACCTCATGGAAACCGAGGCACGCAGAGCTTGCCCTGTGGAAACTTAGGCACTACCCTGAGGCTCAGGGTGGCCTTGCGCTTTCCCAGGAGGAACGAGGTCTGCGGGATTAACTCTCCTCCAGCGTGACAGGAACCCTGTTCCTCGGGTGAAAGTGCTCGTTTGCTACTCAAGCGTACCTCTGGAGGCTATAACCTGGGCAACTTCAAGGTTTGGCAAGCAGCCCCTGAGACACTACAATCCAAGCTTCCAAAAGGAAAAGGCTGCTTTTGTCGGAAGAGCCACCTACCCTTGTTAGCCCCCAGCATAAGTACCTGCAGGATGTCAGCTGCGAAGGGAAACAAACGGGACACACTGGGCACCTGAGAAGCTCCGCTCGACACTTGCAAGCAGCCTGTTTCTCTGGGGAAACATACTCGTTTCCTCCCCGGGCGTGCCTGCCGTGAGTAGAAGCTGGGCCTTCCTAGGGTTTTGCAAACAGCTCCGAGGCTACAAGAATCCACATTTCCAAAGGGGAAAAGACTGCTTTTTGAAGTGGGCCACCTATCCTAGTTCACAGCAAACATGAGTCCCTGCAGTAGTGGAGCTGCCGAGGGAGAGCATGGCGAAACCCTGGCAACTTCGCTAAATAACTTTTACTGTGCAGGCTTCGAACTGTGGCAAGTTCCCTGAAGGAGGGCTGGCCTGAGCGAGGCCTAGTTGGCTCTACCTCTTCCGTGGGCCTAGCAGGGTAAAGGAGGAAGTGTGTTCTTTGCTCAGCTTGGACCTCACTTAGACGTCCTGCTAAACCAACGAGCCAGTCGGTGTGAGCTCCTGGATGGAAGGCTGAGCAGAGTGATTTTCTGAGTGCAGGTAGGGCCCTGGTCCTCACTGAGTGCACTTTCCCCATCTCATGTGAGCGGCTCAGACTGTCTTGGTGAGCTGGGTAAGCTGCGACAACCTAGGTTTCCAAAGGAAGACAGAGAGCAGTGTGCCGCCTTGGGCTCTGCATGCAAGAATTGTTCTGAAGGGCCTACACGGCTGCTTGTTGCTCAGCAGGCAGAGAGGAGACGTGGGGGGGGATCCGTGTGGTAGCATGGGAAACGGTGCGGAGGTCAGAGTGCTTGGAGTCCTGAAAGCTATCCTCGCGTTCCATTGAAGCACAACAACGGTGGAGACCTCATGGAAACCGAGGCACGCAGAGCTTGCCCGTTGGAAACTTAGGCACTACCCTGAGGCTCAGGGTGGCCTTGCGCTTTCCCAGGAGGAAGGAGGTCTGCGGGATTAACTCTCCTCCAGCGTGACAGGAACCCTGTTCTTCGGTAGAAAGTGCTCGTTTGCTACGCAAGCGTACCTGCGGAGGCTATAACCTGGGCAACTTCAAGGTTTGGCAAGCAGCCCCTGAGACACTACAATCCAAGCTTCCAAAGGGAAAAGGCTGCTTTTGTCGGCAGAGCCAACCAACTCTTGTTAGCACCCAGCATAAGTACCTGCAGTACGGGAGCTGCGAAGGGAAACAAACGGGACACACTGGGCACCTGAGAAGCTCCCCTCGACACTTGCAAGCAGCCTGTTTCTCTGGGGAAACATACTCGTTTCCCCCCCGGGCGTGCCTGCCGTGAGTAGAAGCTGGGCCTTCCTAGGGTTTTGCAAACAGCTCCGAGGCTACAAGAATCCACATTTCCAAAGGGGAAAAGACTGCTTTTTGAAGTGGGCCACCCATCCTATTTCACAGCAAACATGAGTCCCTGCAGTAGTGGAGCTGCCGAGGGAGAGCATGGCGAAATCTTGGCAACTTCGCTAAGTATCTTTTACTGTGCAGGCTTCGAAGTGTGGCAAGATCCCTGAAGGAGGGCTGGCCTGAGCGAGGCCTAGTTGGCCCTACCTCTTCCGTGGGCCTAGCAGGGTAAAGGAGGAAGTGTGCTCTTTGCTCAGCTTGGACCTCACTTAGACGTCCTGCTAAACCAACGAGCCAGTCGGTGTGAGCTCCTGGATGGAAGGCTGAGCAGAGTGATTTTCTGAGTGCAGGTAGGGCCCTGGTCCTCACTGAGTCCACGTCTCCCAGCTCATGAGAACGGCTCAGACTGTCTTCGTGAGCTGGGGCAAGCTGCGACCACCTAGGTTTCCAAAGGAAGACAGAGAGCAGTGTGCCGCCTTGGGTTCTGCATGCAAGAAGTGTTCCGAAGGGCCTACACGGCTGCTTGTTGCTCAGCAGGCAGAGAGGAGACGTGGGGGGATCTGTGTGGTAGCATGGGAAATGGTGCGGAGGTCAGAGTGCTTGGAGTCCTGAAAGCTATCCTCGCGTTCCATTGAAGCACAACAACGATGGAGACCTCATGGAAACCGAGGCACGCAGAGCTTGCCCTGTGGAAACTTAGGCACTACCCTGAGGCTCAGGGTGGCCTTGCGCTTTCCCAGGAGGAACGAGGTCTGCGGGATTAACTCTCCTCCAGCGTGACAGGAACCCTGTTCCTCGGGTGAAAGTTTTCGTTTGCTACTCAAGCGTACCTCTGGAGGCTATAACCTGGGCAACTTCAAGGTTTGGCAAGCAGCCCCTGAGACACTACAATCCAAGCTTCCAAAAGGAAAAGGCTGCTTTTGTCGGAAGAGCCACCTACCCTTGTTAGCCCCCAGCATAAGTACCTGCAGGATGTCAGCTGCGAAGGGAAACAAACGGGACACACTGGGCACCTGAGAAGCTCCGCTCGACACTTGCAAGCAGCCTGTTTCTCTGGGGAAACATACTCGTTTCCTCCCCGGGCGTGCCTGCCGTGAGTAGAAGCTGGGCCTTCCTAGGGTTTTGCAAACAGCTCCGAGGCTACAAGAATCCACATTTCCAAAGGGGAAAAGACTGCTTTTTGAAGTGGGCCACCTATCCTAGTTCACAGCAAACATGAGTCCCTGCAGTAGTGGAGCTGCCGAGGGAGAGCATGGCGAAACCCTGGCAACTTCGCTAAATAACTTTTACTGTGCAGGCTTCGAACTGTGGCAAGTTCCCTGAAGGAGGGCTGGCCTGAGCGAGGCCTAGTTGGCTCTACCTCTTCCGTGGGCCTAGCAGGGTAAAGGAGGAAGTGTGTTCTTTGCTCAGCTTGGACCTCACTTAGACGTCCTGCTAAACCAACGAGCCAGTCGGTGTGAGCTCCTGGATGGAAGGCTGAGCAGAGTGATTTTCTGAGTGCAGGTAGGGCCCTGGTCCTCACTGAGTGCACTTTCCCCATCTCATGAGAGCGGCTCAGACTGTCTTGGTGAGCTGGGTAAGCTGCGACAACCTAGGTTTCCAAAGGAAGACAGAGAGCAGTGTGCCGCCTTGGGCTCTGCATGCAAGAATTGTTCTGAAGGGCCTACACGGCTGCTTGTTGCTCAGCAGGCAGAGAGGAGACGTGGGGGGGGATCCGTGTGGTAGCATGGGAAACGGTGCGGAGGTCAGAGTGCTTGGAGTCCTGAAAGCTATCCTCGCGTTCCATTGAAGCACAACAACGGTGGAGACCTCATGGAAACCGAGGCACGCAGAGCTTGCCCGTTGGAAACTTAGGCACTACCCTGAGGCTCAGGGTGGCCTTGCGCTTTCCCAGGAGGAAGGAGGTCTGCGGGATTAACTCTCCTCCAGCGTGACAGGAACCCTGTTCTTCGGTAGAAAGTGCTCGTTTGCTACGCAAGCGTACCTGCGGAGGCTATAACCTGGGCAACTTCAAGGTTTGGCAAGCAGCCCCTGAGACACTACAATCCAAGCTTCCAAAGGGAAAAGGCTGCTTTTGTCGGCAGAGCCAACCAACTCTTGTTAGCACCCAGCATAAGTACCTGCAGTACGGGAGCTGCGAAGGGAAACAAACGGGACACACTGGGCACCTGAGAAGCTCCCCTCGACACTTGCAAGCAGCCTGTTTCTCTGGGGAAACATACTCGTTTCCCCCCCGGGCGTGCCTGCCGTGAGTAGAAGCTGGGCCTTCCTAGGGTTTTGCAAACAGCTCCGAGGCTACAAGAATCCACATTTCCAAAGGGGAAAAGACTGCTTTTTGAAGTGGGCCACCCATCCTAGTTCACAGCAAACATGAGTCCCTGCAGTAGTGGAGCTGCCGAGGGAGAGCATGGCGAAATCTTGGCAACTTCGCTAAGTATCTTTTACTGTGCAGGCTTCGAAGTGTGGCAAGATCCCTGAAGGAGGGCTGGCCTGAGCGAGGCCTAGTTGGCCCTACCTCTTCCGTGGGCCTAGCAGGGTAAAGGAGGAAGTGTGCTCTTTGCTCAGCTTGGACCTCACTTAGACGTCCTGCTAAACCAACGAGCCAGTCGGTGTGAGCTCCTGGATGGAAGGCTGAGCAGAGTGATTTTCTGAGTGCAGGTAGGGCCCTGGTCCTCACTGAGTCCACGTCTCCCAGCTCATGAGAACGGCTCAGACTGTCTTCGTGAGCTGGGGCAAGCTGCGACCACCTAGGTTTCCAAAGGAAGACAGAGAGCAGTGTGCCGCCTTGGGTTCTGCATGCAAGAAGTGTTCCGAAGGGCCTACACGGCTGCTTGTTGCTCAGCAGGCAGAGAGGAGACGTGGGGGGATCTGTGTGGTAGCATGGGAAATGGTGCGGAGGTCAGAGTGCTTGGAGTCCTGAAAGCTATCCTCGCGTTCCATTGAAGCACAACAACGATGGAGACCTCATGGAAACCGAGGCACGCAGAGCTTGCCCTGTGGAAACTTAGGCACTACCCTGAGGCTCAGGGTGGCCTTGCGCTTTCCCAGGAGGAACGAGGTCTGCGGGATTAACTCTCCTCCAGCGTGACAGGAACCCTGTTCCTCGGGTGAAAGTGCTCGTTTGCTACTCAAGCGTACCTCTGGAGGCTATAACCTGGGCAAATTCAAGGTTTGGCAAGCAGCCCCTGAGACACTACAATCCAAGCTTCCAAAAGGAAAAGGCTGCTTTTGTCGGAAGAGCCACCTACCCTTGTTAGCCCCCAGCATAAGTACCTGCAGGATGTCAGCTGCGAAGGGAAACAAACGGGACACACTGGGCACCTGAGAAGCTCCGCTCGACACTTGCAAGCAGCCTGTTTCTCTGGGGAAACATACTCGTTTCCTCCCCGGGCGTGCCTGCCGTGAGTAGAAGCTGGGCCTTCCTAGGGTTTTGCAAACAGCTCCGAGGCTACAAGAATCCACATTTCCAAAGGGGAAAAGACTGCTTTTTGAAGTGGGCCACCTATCCTAGTTCACAGCAAACATAAGTCCCTGCAGTAGTGGAGCTGCCGAGGGAGAGCATGGCGAAACCCTGGCAACTTCGCTAAATAACTTTTACTGTGCAGGCTTCGAACTGTGGCAAGTTCCCTGAAGGAGGGCTGGCCTGAGCGAGGCCTAGTTGGCTCTACCTCTTCCGTGGGCCTAGCAGGGTAAAGGAGGAAGTGTGTTCTTTGCTCAGCTTGGACCTCACTTAGACGTCCTGCTAAACCAACGAGCCAGTCGGTGTGAGCTCCTGGATGGAAGGCTGAGCAGAGTGATTTTCTGAGTGCAGGTAGGGCCCTGGTCCTCACTGAGTGCACTTTCCCCATCTCATGTGAGCGGCTCAGACTGTCTTGGTGAGCTGGGTAAGCTGCGACAACCTAGGTTTCCAAAGGAAGACAGAGAGCAGTGTGCCGCCTTGGGCTCTGCATGCAAGAATTGTTCTGAAGGGCCTACACGGCTGCTTGTTGCTCAGCAGGCAGAGAGGAGACGTGGGGGGGGATCCGTGTGGTAGCATGGGAAACGGTGCGGAGGTCAGAGTGCTTGGAGTCCTGAAAGCTATCCTCGCGTTCCATTGAAGCACAACAACGGTGGAGACCTCATGGAAACCGAGGCACGCAGAGCTTGCCCGTTGGAAACTTAGGCACTACCCTGAGGCTCAGGGTGTCCTTGCGTTTTCCCAGGAGGAAGGAGGTCTGCGGGATTAACTCTCCTCCAGCGTGACAGGAACCCTGTTCTTCGGTAGAAAGTGCTCGTTTGCTACGCAAGCGTACCTGCGGAGGCTATAACCTGGGCAACTTCAAGGTTTGGCAAGCAGCCCCTGAGACACTACAATCCAAGCTTCCAAAGGGAAAAGGCTGCTTTTGTCGGCAGAGCCAACCAACTCTTGTTAGCACCCAGCATAAGTACCTGCAGTACGGGAGCTGCGAAGGGAAACAAACGGGACACACTGGGCACCTGAGAAGCTCCCCTCGACACTTGCAAGCAGCCTGTTTCTCTGGGGAAACATACTCGTTTCCTGCCGGGGCGTGCCTGCAGTGAGTAGAAGCTGGGCCTTCCTAGGGTTTCGCAAACAGCTCCTAGGCTACAAGAATCCACCTTTCCAAAGGGGAAAAGACTGCTTTTTGAAGTGGGCCACCTAACCTAGTTCACAGCAAACATGGTTCCGTGCAGTAGTGGAGCTGCCGAGGGAGAGCATGGCGAAACCCTGGCAACTTCGCTAAGTATCTTTTACTGTGCAGGCTTCGAACTGTGGCAAGATCCCTGAAGGAGGGCTGGCCTGAGCGAGGCCTAGTTGTCTCTACCTCTTCCGGGGGCCTAGCAGGGTAAAGGAGGAATTGTGCTCTTGCTCAGCTTGGACCTCACTTAGACGTCCTGCTAAACCAACGAGCCAGTCGGTGTGAGTTTCTGGATGGAAGGCTGAGCAGAGTGATTTTCTGTGTGCAGGTAGGGCCCTGGTCCTCACTGAGTCCACGTTCCCCCGCTCATGAAACCGGCTCAGACTGTCTTCGTGAGCTGGGTAAGCTCCGACAACCTAGGTTTCCAAAGGAAGACAGAGAGCAGTGTCCCGCCTTGGGCTCTGCATGCAAGAAGTGTTCTGAAGGGCCTACACGGCTGCTTGTTGCTCAGCAGGCAGAGAGGAGACGTGGGGGGGATCCGTGTGGTAGCATGGGAAACCGTGCGGAGGCCAGAGTGCTTGGAGTCCTGAAAGCTATCCTCGCGTTCCATTGAAGCACAACAACGGTGGAGACCTCATGGAAACCGAGGCACGCAGAGCTTGCACGGAGCAAACTTAGGCACTACCCTGAGGCTCAGGGTGGCCTTGCGCTTTCCCAGGAGGAAGGAGGTCTGCGGGATTAACTCTCCTCCAGCGTGACAGGAACCCTGTTCCTCGGGTGAAAGTGCTCGTTTGCTACTCAAGCGTACCTCTGGAGGCTATAACCTGGGCAACTTCAAGGTTAGGCAAGCAGCCCCTGAGACACTACAATCCAAGCTTCCAAAAGGAAAAGGCTGCTTTTGTCGGAAGAGCCACCTACCCTTGTTAGCCCCCAGCATAAGTACCTGCAGGATGTCAGCTGCGAAGGGAAACAAACGGGACACACTGGGCACCTGAGAAGCTCCGCTCGACACTTGCAAGCAGCCTGTTTCTCTGGGGAAACATACTCGTTTCCTCCCCGGGCGTGCCTGCCGTGAGTAGAAGCTGGGCCTTCCTAAGGTTTTGCAAACAGCTCCGAGGCTACAAGAATCCACATTTCCAAAGGGGAAAAGACTGCTTTTTGAAGTGGGCCACCTATCCTAGTTCACAGCAAACATGAGACCCTGCAGTAGTGGAGCTGCCGAGGGAGAGCATGGCGAAACCCTGGCAACTTCGCTGAATAACTTTTACTGTGCAGGCTTCGAACTGTGGCAAGATCCCTGAAGGAGGGCTGGCCTGAGCGAGGCCTAGTTGGCTCTACCTCTTCTGTGGGCCTAGCAGGGTAAAGGAGGAAGTGTGTTCTTTGCTCAGCTTGGACCTCACTTAGACGTCCTGCTAAACCAACGAGCCAGTCGGAGTGAGCTCCTGGATGGAAGGCTGAGCAGAGTGATTTTCCGACTGCAGGTAGGGCCCTGGTCCTCACTGAGTCCACTTTCCCCATCTCATGAGAGAGGCTCTGACTGTCTTGGTGAGCTGGGTAAGCTGGGACAACCTAGGTTTCCAAAGGAAGACAGAGAGCAGTGTGCCACCTTGGGCTCTGCATGCAGAAGTGTTCTGAAGGGCCTACACGGCTGCTTGTTGCTCAGCAGGCAGAGAGGAGACGTGGGGGGGGATCCGTGTGGTAGCATGGGAAACGGTGCGGAGGTCAGAGTGCTTGGAGTCCTGAAAGCTATCCTCGCGTTCCATTGAAGCACAACAACGGTGGAGACCTCATGGAAACCGAGGCACGCAGAGCTTGCCCGTTGGAAACTTAGGCACTACCCTGAGGCTCAGGGTGGCCTTGCGCTTTCCCAGGAGGAAGGAGGTCTGCGGGATTAACTCTCCTCCAGCGTGACAGGAACCCTGTTCTTCGGTAGAAAGTGCTCGTTTGCTACGCAAGCGTACCTGCGGAGGCTATAACCTGGGCAACTTCAAGGTTTGGCAAGCAGCCCCTGAGACACTACAATCCAAGCTTCCAAAGGGAAAAGGCTGCTTTTGTCGGCAGAGCCAACCAACTCTTGTTAGCACCCAGCATAAGTACCTGCAGTACGGGAGCTGCGAAGGGAAACAAACGGGACACACTGGGCACCTGAGAAGCTCCCCTCGACACTTGCAAGCAGCCTGTTTCTCTGGGGAAACATACTCGTTTCCTCCCCGGGAGTGCCTGCCGTGAGTAGAAGCTGGGCCTTCCTAGGGTTTTGCAAACAGCTCCGAGGCTACAAGAATCCACATTTCCAAAGGGGAAAAGACTGCTTTTTGAAGTGGGCCACCTATCCTAGTTCACAGCAAACATGAGACCCTGCAGTAGTGGAGCTGCCGAGGGAGAGCATGGCGAAATCTTGGCAACTTCGCTAAGTATCTTTTACTGTGCAGGCTTCGAAGTGTGGCAAGATCCCTGAAGGATGGCTGGCCTGAGCGAGGCCTAGTTGGCCCTACCTCTTCTGTGGGCCTAGCAGAGTAAAGGAGGAAGTGTGCTCTTTGCTCAGCTTGGACCTCACTTAGACGTCCTGCTAAACCAACGAGCCAGTCGGAGTGAGCTCCTGGATGGAAGGCTGAGCAGAGTGATTTTCTGAGTGCAGGTAGGGCCCTGGTCCTCACTGAGTCCACGTCTCCCAGCTCATGAGAACGGCTCAGACTGTCTTCGTGAGCTGGGGCAAGCTGCGACCACCTAGGTTTCCAAAGGAAGACAGAGAGCAGTGTGCCGCCTTGGGTTCTGCATGCAAGAAGTGTTCCGAAGGGCCTACACGGCTGCTTGTTGCTCAGCAGGCAGAGAGGAGACGTGGGGGGATCTGTGTGGTAGCATGGGAAATGGTGCGGAGGTCAGAGTGCTTGGAGTCCTGAAAGCTATCCTCGCGTTCCATTGAAGCACAACAACGATGGAGACCTCATGGAAACCGAGGCACGCAGAGCTTGCCCTGTGGAAACTTAGGCACTACCCTGAGGCTCAGGGTGGCCTTGCGCTTTCCCAGGAGGAACGAGGTCTGCGGGATTAACTCTCCTCCAGCGTGACAGGAACCCTGTTCCTCGGGTGAAAGTGCTCGTTTGCTACTCAAGCGTACCTCTGGAGGCTATAACCTGGGCAACTTCAAGGTTTGGCAAGCAGCCCCTGAGACACTACAATCCAAGCTTCCAAAAGGAAAAGGCTGCTTTTGTCGGAAGAGCCACCTACCCTTGTTAGCCCCCAGCATAAGTACCTGCAGGATGTCAGCTGCGAAGGGAAACAAACGGGACACACTGGGCACCTGAGAAGCTCCGCTCGACACTTGCAAGCAGCCTGTTTCTCTGGGGAAACATACTCGTTTCCTCCCCGGGCGTGCCTGCCGTGAGTAGAAGCTGGGCCTTCCTAGGGTTTTGCAAACAGCTCCGAGGCTACAAGAATCCACATTTCCAAAAGGGAAAGGACTGCTTTTTGAAGTGGGCCACCTATCCTAGTTCACAGCAAACATGAGTCCCTGCAGTAGTGGAGCTGCCGAGGGAGAGCATGGCGAAACCCTGGCAACTTCGCTAAATAACTTTTACTGTGCAGGCTTCGAACTGTGGCAAGTTCCCTGAAGGAGGGCTGGCCTGAGCGAGGCCTAGTTGGCTCTACCTCTTCCGTGGGCCTAGCAGGGTAAAGGAGGAAGTGTGTTCTTTGCTCAGCTTGGACCTCACTTAGACGTCCTGCTAAACCAACGAGCCAGTCGGTGTGAGCTCCTGGATGGAAGGCTGAGCAGAGTGATTTTCTGAGTGCAGGTAGGGCCCTGGTCCTCACTGAGTGCACTTTCCCCATCTCATGAGAGCGGCTCAGACTGTCTTGGTGAGCTGGGTAAGCTGCGACAACCTAGGTTTCCAAAGGAAGACAGAGAGCAGTGTGCCGCCTTGGGCTCTGCATGCAAGAATTGTTCTGAAGGGCCTACACGGCTGCTTGTTGCTCAGCAGGCAGAGAGGAGACGTGGGGGGGGATCCGTGTGGTAGCATGGGAAACGGTGCGGAGGTCAGAGTGCTTGGAGTCCTGAAAGCTATCCTCGCGTTCCATTGAAGCACAACAACGGTGGAGACCTCATGGAAACCGAGGCACGCAGAGCTTGCCCGTTGGAAACTTAGGCACTACCCTGAGGCTCAGGGTGTCCTTGCGCTTTCCCAGGAGGAAGGAGGTCTGCGGGATTAACTCTCCTCCAGCGTGACAGGAACCCTGTTCTTCGGTAGAAAGTGCTCGTTTGCTACGCAAGCGTACCTGCGGAGGCTATAACCTGGGCAACTTCAAGGTTTGGCAAGCAGCCCCTGAGACACTACAATCCAAGCTTCCAAAGGGAAAAGGCTGCTTTTGTCGGCAGAGCCAACCAACTCTTGTTAGCACCCAGCATAAGTACCTGCAGTACGGGAGCTGCGAAGGGAAACAAACGGGACACACTGGGCACCTGAGAAGCTCCCCTCGACACTTGCAAGCAGCCTGTTTCTCTGGGGAAACATACTCGTTTCCCCCCCGGGCGTGCCTGCCGTGAGTAGAAGCTGGGCCTTCCTAGGGTTTTGCAAACAGCTCCGAGGCTACAAGAATCCACATTTCCAAAGGGGAAAAGACTGCTTTTTGAAGTGGGCCACCCATCCTAGTTCACAGCAAACATGAGTCCCTGCAGTAGTGGAGCTGCCGAGGGAGAGCATGGCGAAATCTTGGCAACTTCGCTAAGTATCTTTTACTGTGCAGGCTTCGAAGTGTGGCAAGATCCCTGAAGGAGGGCTGGCCTGAGCGAGGCCTAGTTGGCCCTACCTCTTCCGTGGGCCTAGCAGGGTAAAGGAGGAAGTGTGCTCTTTGCTCAGCTTGGACCTCACTTAGACGTCCTGCTAAACCAACGAGCCAGTCGGTGTGAGCTCCTGGATGGAAGGCTGAGCAGAGTGATTTTCTGAGTGCAGGTAGGGCCCTGGTCCTCACTGAGTCCACGTCTCCCAGCTCATGAGAACGGCTCAGACTGTCTTCGTGAGCTGGGGCAAGCTGCGACCACCTAGGTTTCCAAAGGAAGACAGAGAGCAGTGTGCCGCCTTGGGTTCTGCATGCAAGAAGTGTTCCGAAGGGCCTACACGGCTGCTTGTTGCTCAGCAGGCAGAGAGGAGACGTGGGGGGATCTGTGTGGTAGCATGGGAAATGGTGCGGAGGTCAGAGTGCTTGGAGTCCTGAAAGCTATCCTCGCGTTCCATTGAAGCACAACAACGATGGAGACCTCATGGAAACCGAGGCACGCAGAGCTTGCCCTGTGGAAACTTAGGCACTACCCTGAGGCTCAGGGTGGCCTTGCGCTTTCCCAGGAGGAACGAGGTCTGCGGGATTAACTCTCCTCCAGCGTGACAGGAACCCTGTTCCTCGGGTGAAAGTGCTCGTTTGCTACTCAAGCGTACCTCTGGAGGCTATAACCTGGGCAAATTCAAGGTTTGGCAAGCAGCCCCTGAGACACTACAATCCAAGCTTCCAAAAGGAAAAGGCTGCTTTTGTCGGAAGAGCCACCTACCCTTGTTAGCCCCCAGCATAAGTACCTGCAGGATGTCAGCTGCGAAGGGAAACAAACGGGACACACTGGGCACCTGAGAAGCTCCGCTCGACACTTGCAAGCAGCCTGTTTCTCTGGGGAAACATACTCGTTTCCTCCCCGGGCGTGCCTGCCGTGAGTAGAAGCTGGGCCTTCCTAGGGTTTTGCAAACAGCTCCGAGGCTACAAGAATCCACATTTCCAAAGGGGAAAAGACTGCTTTTTGAAGTGGGCCACCTATCCTAGTTCACAGCAAACATAAGTCCCTGCAGTAGTGGAGCTGCCGAGGGAGAGCATGGCGAAACCCTGGCAACTTCGCTAAATAACTTTTACTGTGCAGGCTTCGAACTGTGGCAAGTTCCCTGAAGGAGGGCTGGCCTGAGCGAGGCCTAGTTGGCTCTACCTCTTCCGTGGGCCTAGCAGGGTAAAGGAGGAAGTGTGTTCTTTGCTCAGCTTGGACCTCACTTAGACGTCCTGCTAAACCAACGAGCCAGTCGGTGTGAGCTCCTGGATGGAAGGCTGAGCAGAGTGATTTTCTGAGTGCAGGTAGGGCCCTGGTCCTCACTGAGTGCACTTTCCCCATCTCATGTGAGCGGCTCAGACTGTCTTGGTGAGCTGGGTAAGCTGCGACAACCTAGGTTTCCAAAGGAAGACAGAGAGCAGTGTGCCGCCTTGGGCTCTGCATGCAAGAATTGTTCTGAAGGGCCTACACGGCTGCTTGTTGCTCAGCAGGCAGAGAGGAGACGTGGGGGGGGATCCGTGTGGTAGCATGGGAAACGGTGCGGAGGTCAGAGTGCTTGGAGTCCTGAAAGCTATCCTCGCGTTCCATTGAAGCACAACAACGGTGGAGACCTCATGGAAACCGAGGCACGCAGAGCTTGCCCGTTGGAAACTTAGGCACTACCCTGAGGCTCAGGGTGTCCTTGCGCTTTCCCAGGAGGAAGGAGGTCTGCGGGATTAACTCTCCTCCAGCGTGACAGGAACCCTGTTCTTCGGTAGAAAGTGCTCGTTTGCTACGCAAGCGTACCTGCGGAGGCTATAACCTGGGCAACTTCAAGGTTTGGCAAGCAGCCCCTGAGACACTACAATCCAAGCTTCCAAAGGGAAAAGGCTGCTTTTGTCGGCAGAGCCAACCAACTCTTGTTAGCACCCAGCATAAGTACCTGCAGTACGGGAGCTGCGAAGGGAAACAAACGGGACACACTGGGCACCTGAGAAGCTCCCCTCGACACTTGCAAGCAGCCTGTTTCTCTGGGGAAACATACTCGTTTCCTGCCGGGGCGTGCCTGCAGTGAGTAGAAGCTGGGCCTTCCTAGGGTTTCGCAAACAGCTCCTAGGCTACAAGAATCCACCTTTCCAAAGGGGAAAAGACTGCTTTTTGAAGTGGGCCACCTAACCTAGTTCACAGCAAACATGGTTCCGTGCAGTAGTGGAGCTGCCGAGGGAGAGCATGGCGAAACCCTGGCAACTTCGCTAAGTATCTTTTACTGTGCAGGCTTCGAACTGTGGCAAGATCCCTGAAGGAGGGCTGGCCTGAGCGAGGCCTAGTTGTCTCTACCTCTTCCGGGGGCCTAGCAGGGTAAAGGAGGAATTGTGCTCTTGCTCAGCTTGGACCTCACTTAGACGTCCTGCTAAACCAACGAGCCAGTCGGTGTGAGTTCCTGGATGGAAGGCTGAGCAGAGTGATTTTCTGTGTGCAGGTAGGGCCCTGGTCCTCACTGAGTCCACGTTCCCCCGCTCATGAAACCGGCTCAGACTGTCTTCGTGAGCTGGGTAAGCTCCGACAACCTAGGTTTCCAAAGGAAGACAGAGAGCAGTGTCCCGCCTTGGGCTCTGCATGCAAGAAGTGTTCTGAAGGGCCTACACGGCTGCTTGTTGCTCAGCAGGCAGAGAGGAGACGTGGGGGGGATCCGTGTGGTAGCATGGGAAACGGTGCGGAGGCCAGAGTGCTTGGAGTCCTGAAAGCTATCCTCGCGTTCCATTGAAGCACAACAACGGTGGAGACCTCATGGAAACCGAGGCACGCAGAGCTTGCACGGAGCAAACTTAGGCACTACCCTGAGGCTCAGGGTGGCCTTGCGCTTTCCCAGGAGGAAGGAGGTCTGCGGGATTAACTCTCCTCCAGCGTGACAGGAACCCTGTTCCTCGGGTGAAAGTGCTCGTTTGCTACTCAAGCGTACCTCTGGAGGCTATAACCTGGGCAACTTCAAGGTTAGGCAAGCAGCCCCTGAGACACTACAATCCAAGCTTCCAAAAGGAAAAGGCTGCTTTTGTCGGAAGAGCCACCTACCCTTGTTAGCCCCCAGCATAAGTACCTGCAGGATGTCAGCTGCGAAGGGAAACAAACGGGACACACTGGGCACCTGAGAAGCTCCGCTCGACACTTGCAAGCAGCCTGTTTCTCTGGGGAAACATACTCGTTTCCTCCCCGGGCGTGCCTGCCGTGAGTAGAAGCTGGGCCTTCCTAAGGTTTTGCAAACAGCTCCGAGGCTACAAGAATCCACATTTCCAAAGGGGAAAAGACTGCTTTTTGAAGTGGGCCACCTATCCTAGTTCACAGCAAACATGAGACCCTGCAGTAGTGGAGCTGCCGAGGGAGAGCATGGCGAAACCCTGGCAACTTCGCTGAATAACTTTTACTGTGCAGGCTTCGAACTGTGGCAAGATCCCTGAAGGAGGGCTGGCCTGAGCGAGGCCTAGTTGGCTCTACCTCTTCTGTGGGCCTAGCAGGGTAAAGGAGGAAGTGTGTTCTTTGCTCAGCTTGGACCTCACTTAGACGTCCTGCTAAACCAACGAGCCAGTCGGTGTGAGCTCCTGGATGGAAGGCTGAGCAGAGTGATTTTCCGACTGCAGGTAGGGCCCTGGTCCTCACTGAGTCCACTTTCCCCATCTCATGAGAGAGGCTCTGACTGTCTTGGTGAGCTGGGTAAGCTGGGACAACCTAGGTTTCCAAAGGAAGACAGAGAGCAGTGTGCCACCTTGGGCTCTGCATGCAGAAGTGTTCTGAAGGGCCTACACGGCTGCTTGTTGCTCAGCAGGCAGAGAGGAGACGTGGGGGGGGATCCGTGTGGTAGCATGGGAAACGGTGCGGAGGTCAGAGTGCTTGGAGTCCTGAAAGCTATCCTCGCGTTCCATTGAAGCACAACAACGGTGGAGACCTCATGGAAACCGAGGCACGCAGAGCTTGCCCGTTGGAAACTTAGGCACTACCCTGAGGCTCAGGGTGGCCTTGCGCTTTCCCAGGAGGAAGGAGGTCTGCGGGATTAACTCTCCTCCAGCGTGACAGGAACCCTGTTCTTCGGTAGAAAGTGCTCGTTTGCTACGCAAGCGTACCTGCGGAGGCTATAACCTGGGCAACTTCAAGGTTTGGCAAGCAGCCCCTGAGACACTACAATCCAAGCTTCCAAAGGGAAAAGGCTGCTTTTGTCGGCAGAGCCAACCAACTCTTGTTAGCACCCAGCATAAGTACCTGCAGTACGGGAGCTGCGAAGGGAAACAAACGGGACACACTGGGCACCTGAGAAGCTCCCCTCGACACTTGCAAGCAGCCTGTTTCTCTGGGGAAACATACTCGTTTCCTCCCCGGGAGTGCCTGCCGTGAGTAGAAGCTGGGCCTTCCTAGGGTTTTGCAAACAGCTCCGAGGCTACAAGAATCCACATTTCCAAAGGGGAAAAGACTGCTTTTTGAAGTGGGCCACCTATCCTAGTTCACAGCAAACATGAGTCCCTGCAGTAGTGGAGCTGCCGAGGGAGAGCATGGCGAAATCTTGGCAACTTCGCTAAGTATCTTTTACTGTGCAGGCTTCGAAGTGTGGCAAGATCCCTGAAGGATGGCTGGCCTGAGCGAGGCCTAGTTGGCCCTACCTCTTCTGTGGGCCTAGCAGAGTAAAGGAGGAAGTGTGCTCTTTGCTCAGCTTGGACCTCACTTAGACGTCCTGCTAAACCAACGAGCCAGTCGGAGTGAGCTCCTGGATGGAAGGCTGAGCAGAGTGATTTTCTGAGTGCAGGTAGGGCCCTGGTCCTCACTGAGTCCACGTCTCCCAGCTCATGAGAACGGCTCAGACTGTCTTCGTGAGCTGGGGCAAGCTGCGACCACCTAGGTTTCCAAAGGAAGACAGAGAGCAGTGTGCCGCCTTGGGTTCTGCATGCAAGAAGTGTTCCGAAGGGCCTACACGGCTGCTTGTTGCTCAGCAGGCAGAGAGGAGACGTGGGGGGATCTGTGTGGTAGCATGGGAAATGGTGCGGAGGTCAGAGTGCTTGGAGTCCTGAAAGCTATCCTCGCGTTCCATTGAAGCACAACAACGATGGAGACCTCATGGAAACCGAGGCACGCAGAGCTTGCCCTGTGGAAACTTAGGCACTACCCTGAGGCTCAGGGTGGCCTTGCGCTTTCCCAGGAGGAACGAGGTCTGCGGGATTAACTCTCCTCCAGCGTGACAGGAACCCTGTTCCTCGGGTGAAAGTGCTCGTTTGCTACTCAAGCGTACCTCTGGAGGCTATAACCTGGGCAACTTCAAGGTTTGGCAAGCAGCCCCTGAGACACTACAATCCAAGCTTCCAAAAGGAAAAGGCTGCTTTTGTCGGAAGAGCCACCTACCCTTGTTAGCCCCCAGCATAAGTACCTGCAGGATGTCAGCTGCGAAGGGAAACAAACGGGACACACTGGGCACCTGAGAAGCTCCGCTCGACACTTGCAAGCAGCCTGTTTCTCTGGGGAAACATACTCGTTTCCTCCCCGGGCGTGCCTGCCGTGAGTAGAAGCTGGGCCTTCCTAGGGTTTTGCAAACAGCTCCGAGGCTACAAGAATCCACATTTCCAAAGGGGAAAAGACTGCTTTTTGAAGTGGGCCACCTATCCTAGTTCACAGCAAACATGAGTCCCTGCAGTAGTGGAGCTGCCGAGGGAGAGCATGGCGAAACCCTGGCAACTTCGCTAAATAACTTTTACTGTGCAGGCTTCGAACTGTGGCAAGTTCCCTGAAGGAGGGCTGGCCTGAGCGAGGCCTAGTTGGCTCTACCTCTTCCGTGGGCCTAGCAGGGTAAAGGAGGAAGTGTGTTCTTTGCTCAGCTTGGACCTCACTTAGACGTCCTGCTAAACCAACGAGCCAGTCGGTGTGAGCTCCTGGATGGAAGGCTGAGCAGAGTGATTTTCTGAGTGCAGGTAGGGCCCTGGTCCTCACTGAGTGCACTTTCCCCATCTCATGAGAGCGGCTCAGACTGTCTTGGTGAGCTGGGTAAGCTGCGACAACCTAGGTTTCCAAAGGAAGACAGAGAGCAGTGTGCCGCCTTGGGCTCTGCATGCAAGAATTGTTCTGAAGGGCCTACACGGCTGCTTGTTGCTCAGCAGGCAGAGAGGAGACGTGGGGGGGGATCCGTGTGGTAGCATGGGAAACGGTGCGGAGGTCAGAGTGCTTGGAGTCCTGAAAGCTATCCTCGCGTTCCATTGAAGCACAACAACGGTGGAGACCTCATGGAAACCGAGGCACGCAGAGCTTGCCCGTTGGAAACTTAGGCACTACCCTGAGGCTCAGGGTGTCCTTGCGCTTTCCCAGGAGGAAGGAGGTCTGCGGGATTAACTCTCCTCCAGCGTGACAGGAACCCTGTTCTTCGGTAGAAAGTGCTCGTTTGCTACGCAAGCGTACCTGCGGAGGCTATAACCTGGGCAACTTCAAGGTTTGGCAAGCAGCCCCTGAGACACTACAATCCAAGCTTCCAAAGGGAAAAGGCTGCTTTTGTCGGCAGAGCCAACCAACTCTTGTTAGCACCCAGCATAAGTACCTGCAGTACGGGAGCTGCGAAGGGAAACAAACGGGACACACTGGGCACCTGAGAAGCTCCCCTCGACACTTGCAAGCAGCCTGTTTCTCTGGGGAAACATACTCGTTTCCCCCCCGGGCGTGCCTGCCGTGAGTAGAAGCTGGGCCTTCGTAGGGTTTTCCAAACAGCTCCGAGGCTACAAGAATCCACATTTCCAAAGGGGAAAAGACTGCTTTTTGAAGTGGGCCACCCATCCTAGTTCACAGCAAACATGAGTCCCTGCAGTAGTGGAGCTGCCGAGGGAGAGCATGGCGAAATCTTGGCAACTTCGCTAAGTATCTTTTACTGTGCAGGCTTCGAAGTGTGGCAAGATCCCTGAAGGAGGGCTGGCCTGAGCGAGGCCTAGTTGGCCCTACCTCTTCCGTGGGCCTAGCAGGGTAAAGGAGGAAGTGTGCTCTTTGCTCAGCTTGGACCTCACTTAGACGTCCTGCTAAACCAACGAGCCAGTCGGTGTGAGCTCCTGGATGGAAGGCTGAGCAGAGTGATTTTCTGAGTGCAGGTAGGGCCCTGGTCCTCACTGAGTCCACGTCTCCCAGCTCATGAGAACGGCTCAGACTGTCTTCGTGAGCTGGGGCAAGCTGCGACCACCTAGGTTTCCAAAGGAAGACAGAGAGCAGTGTGCCGCCTTGGGTTCTGCATGCAAGAAGTGTTCCGAAGGGCCTACACGGCTGCTTGTTGCTCAGCAGGCAGAGAGGAGACGTGGGGGGATCTGTGTGGTAGCATGGGAAATGGTGCGGAGGCCAGAGTGCTTGGAGTCCTGAAAGCTATCCTCGCGTTCCATTGAAGCACAACAACGATGGAGACCTCATGGAAACCGAGGCACGCAGAGCTTGCCCTGTGGAAACTTAGGCACTACCCTGAGGCTCAGGGTGGCCTTGCGCTTTCCCAGGAGGAACGAGGTCTGCGGGATTAACTCTCCTCCAGCGTGACAGGAACCCTGTTCCTCGGGTGAAAGTGCTCGTTTGCTACTCAAGCGTACCTCTGGAGGCTATAACCTGGGCAACTTCAAGGTTTGGCAAGCAGCCCCTGAGACACTACAATCCAAGCTTCCAAAAGGAAAAGGCTGCTTTTGTCGGAAGAGCCACCTACCCTTGTTAGCCCCCAGCATAAGTACCTGCAGGATGTCAGCTGTGAAGGGAAACAAACGGGACACACTGGGCACCTGAGAAGCTCCGCTCGACACTTGCAAGCAGCCTGTTTCTCTGGGGAAACATACTCGTTTCCTCCCCGGGCGTGCCTGCCGTGAGTAGAAGCTGGGCCTTCCTAGGGTTTTGCAAACAGCTCCGAGGCTACAAGAATCCACATTTCCAAAGGGGAAAAGACTGCTTTTTGAAGTGGGCCACCTATCCTAGTTCACAGCAAACATGAGTCCCTGCAGTAGTGGAGCTGCCGAGGGAGAGCATGGCGAAACCCTGGCAACTTCGCTAAATAACTTTTACTGTGCAGGCTTCGAAGTGTGGCAAGATCCCTGAAGGAGGGCTGGCCTGAGCGAGGCCTAGTTGGCTCTACCTCTTCCGTGGGCCTAGCAGGGTAAAGGAGGAAGTGTGTTCTTTGCTCAGCTTGGACCTCACTTAGACGTCCTGCTAAACCAACGAGCCAGTCGGTGTGAGCTCCTGGATGGAAGGCTGAGCAGAGTGATGTTCTGAGTGCAGGTAGGGCCCTGGTCCTCACTGAGTCCACTTTCCCCATCTCATGAGAGCGGCTCAGACTGTCTTGGTGATTTGGGTAAGCTGCGACAACCTAGGTTTCCAAAGGAAGACAGAGAGCAGTGTGCCGCCTTGGGCTCTGCATGCAGAAGTGTTCTGAAGGGCCTACACGGCTGCTTGTTGCTCAGCAGGCAGAGAGGAGACGTGGGGGGGATCCGTGTGGTAGCATGGGAAACGGTGCGGAGGTCAGAGTGCTTGGAGTCCTGAAAGCTATCCTCGCGTTCCATTGAAGCACAACAACGGTGGAGACCTCATGGAAACCGAGGCACGCAGAGCTTGCCCGTTGGAAACTTAGGCACTACCCTGAGGCTCAGGGTGGCCTTGCGCTTTCCCAGGAGGAAGGAGGTCTGCGGGATTAACTCTCCTCCAGCGTGACAGGAACCCTGTTCTTCGGTAGAAAGTGCTCGTTTGCTACGCAAGCGTACCTGCGGAGGCTATAACCTGGGCAACTTCAAGGTTTGGCAAGCAGCCCCTGAGACACTACAATCCAAGCTTCCAAAAGGAAAAGGCTGCTTTTGTCGGAAGAGCCAGCTACCCTTGTTAGCCCCCAGCATAAGTACCTGCAGGATGTCAGCTGCGAAGGGAAACAAACGGGACACACTGGGCACCTGAGAAGCTCCCCTCGACACTTGCAAGCAGCCTGTTTCTCTGGGGAAACATACTCGTTTCCTGCCGGGGCGTGCCTGCAGTGAGTAGAAGCTGGGCCTTCCTAGGGTTTCGCAAACAGCTCCTAGGCTACAAGAATCCACCTTTCCAAAGGGGAAAAGACTGCTTTTTGAAGTGGGCCACCTAACCTAGTTCACAGCAAACATGGTTCCGTGCAGTAGTGGAGCTGCCGAGGGAGAGCATGACGAAACCCTGGCAACTTCGCTAAGTATCTTTTACTGTGCAGGCTTCGAACTGTGGCAAGATCCCTGAAGGAGGGCTGGCCTGAGCGAGGCCTAGTTGTCTCTACCTCTTCCGGGGGCCTAGCAGGGTAAAGGAGGAATTGTGCTCTTGCTCAGCTTGGACCTCACTTAGACGTCCGGCTAAACCAACGAGCCAGTCGGTGTGAGTTCCTGGATGGAAGGCTGAGCAGAGTGATTTTCTGTGTGCAGGTAGGGCCCTGGTCCTCACTGAGTCCACGTTCCCCCGCTCATGAAACCGGCTCAGACTGTCTTCGTGAGCTGGGTAAGCTCCGACAACCTAGGTTTCCAAAGGAAGACAGAGAGCAGTGTCCCGCCTTGGGCTCTGCATGCAAGAAGTGTTCTGAAGGGCCTACACGGCTGCTTGTTGCTCAGCAGGCAGAGAGGAGACGTGGGGGGGATCCGTGTGGTAGCATGGGAAACGGTGCGGAGGCCAGAGTGCTTGGAGTCCTGAAAGCTATCCTCGCGTTCCATTGAAGCACAACAACGGTGGAGACCTCATGGAAACCGAGGCACGCAGAGCTTGCACGGAGCAAACTTAGGCACTACCCTGAGGCTCAGGGTGGCCTTGCGCTTTCCCAGGAGGAACGAGGTCTGCGGGATTAACTCTCCTCCAGCGTGACAGGAACCCTGTTCCTCGGGTGAAAGTGCTCGTTTGCTACTCAAGCGTACCTCTGGAGGCTATAACCTGGGCAACTTCAAGGTTTGGCAAGCAGCCCCTGAGACACTACAATCCAAGCTTCCAAAAGGAAAAGGCTGCTTTTGTCGGAAGAGCCACCTACCCTTGTTAGCCCCCAGCATAAGTACCTGCAGGATGTCAGCTGCGAAGGGAAACAAACGGGACACACTGGGCACCTGAGAAGCTCCGCTCGACACTTGCAAGCAGCCTGTTTCTCTGGGGAAACGTACTCGTTTCCTCCCCGGGCGTGCCTGCCGTGAGTAGAAGCTGGGCCTTCCTAAGGTTTTGCAAACAGCTCCGAGGCTACAAGAATCCACATTTCCAAAGGGGAAAAGACTGCTTTTTGAAGTGGGCCACCTATCCTAGTTCACAGCAAACATGAGACCCTGCAGTAGTGGAGCTGCCGAGGGAGAGCATGGCGAAACCCTGGCAACTTCGCTGAATAACTTTTACTGTGCAGGCTTCGAACTGTGGCAAGATCCCTGAAGGAGGGCTGGCCTGAGCGAGGCCTAGTTGGCTCTACCTCTTCTGTGGGCCTAGCAGGGTAAAGGAGGAAGTGTGTTCTTTGCTCAGCTTGGACCTCACTTAGACGTCCTGCTAAACCAACGAGCCAGTCGGTGTGAGCTCCTGGATGGAAGGCTGAGCAGAGTGATTTTCCGACTGCAGGTAGGGCCCTGGTCCTCAGTGAGTCCACTTTCCCCATCTCATGAGAGAGGCTCTGACTGTCTTGGTGAGCTGGGTAAGCTGGGACAACCTAGGTTTCCAAAGGAAGACAGAGAGCAGTGTGCCACCTTGGGCTCTGCATGCAGAAGTGTTCTGAAGGGCCTACACGGCTGCTTGTTGCTCAGCAGGCAGAGAGGAGACGTGGGGGGGATCCGTGTGGTAGCATGGGAAACGGTGCGGAGGTCAGAGTGCTTGGAGTCCTGAAAGCTATCCTCGCGTTCCATTGAAGCACAACAACGGTGGAGACCTCATGGAAACCGAGGCACGCAGAGCTTGCCCGTTGGAAACTTAGGCACTACCCTGAGGCTCAGGGTGGCCTTGCGCTTTCCCAGGAGGAAGGAGGTCTGCGGGATTAACTCTCCTCCAGCGTGACAGGAACCCTGTTCTTCGGTAGAAAGTGCTCGTTTGCTACGCAAGCGTACCTGCGGAGGCTATAACCTGGGCAACTTCAAGGTTTGGCAAGCAGCCCCTGAGACACTACAATCCAAGCTTCCAAAGGGAAAAGGCTGCTTTTGTCGGCAGAGCCAACCAACTCTTGTTAGCACCCAGCATAAGTACCTGCAGTACGGGAGCTGCGAAGGGAAACAAACGGGACACACTGGGCACCTGAGAAGCTCCCCTCGACACTTGCAAGCAGCCTGTTTCTCTGGGGAAACATACTCGTTTCCTCCCCGGGAGTGCCTGCCGTGAGTAGAAGCTGGGCCTTCCTAGGGTTTTGCAAACAGCTCCGAGGCTACAAGAATCCACATTTCCAAAGGGGAAAAGACTGCTTTTTGAAGTGGGCCACCTATCCTAGTTCACAGCAAACATGAGTCCCTGCAGTAGTGGAGCTGCCGAGGGAGAGCATGGCGAAATCTTGGCAACTTCGCTAAGTATCTTTTACTGTGCAGGCTTCGAAGTGTGGCAAGATCCCTGAAGGATGGCTGGCCTGAGCGAGGCCTAGTTGGCCCTACCTCTTCTGTGGGCCTAGCAGGGTAAAGGAGGAAGTGTGCTCTTTGCTCAGCTTGGACCTCACTTAGACGTCCTGCTAAACCAACGAGCCAGTCGGAGTGAGCTCCTGGATGGAAGGCTGAGCAGAGTGATTTTCTGAGTGCAGGTAGGGCCCTGGTCCTCACTGAGTCCACGTCTCCCAGCTCATGAGAACGGCTCAGACTGTCTTCGTGAGCTGGGGCAAGCTGCGACCACCTAGGTTTCCAAAGGAAGACAGAGAGCAGTGTGCCGCCTTGGGTTCTGCATGCAAGAAGTGTTCCGAAGGGCCTACACGGCTGCTTGTTGCTCAGCAGGCAGAGAGGAGACGTGGGGGGATCTGTGTGGTAGCATGGGAAATGGTGCGGAGGTCAGAGTGCTTGGAGTCCTGAAAGCTATCCTCGCGTTCCATTGAAGCACAACAACGATGGAGACCTCATGGAAACCGAGGCACGCAGAGCTTGCCCTGTGGAAACTTAGGCACTACCCTGAGGCTCAGGGTGGCCTTGCGCTTTCCCAGGAGGAACGAGGTCTGCGGGATTAACTCTCCTCCAGCGTGACAGGAACCCTGTTCCTCGGGTGAAAGTGCTCGTTTGCTACTCAAGCGTACCTCTGGAGGCTATAACCTGGGCAACTTCAAGGTTTGGCAAGCAGCCCCTGAGACACTACAATCCAAGCTTCCAAAAGGAAAAGGCTGCTTTTGTCGGAAGAGCCACCTACCCTTGTTAGCCCCCAGCATAAGTACCTGCAGGATGTCAGCTGCGAAGGGAAACAAACGGGACACACTGGGCACCTGAGAAGCTCCGCTCGACACTTGCAAGCAGCCTGTTTCTCTGGGGAAACATACTCGTTTCCTCCCCGGGCGTGCCTGCCGTGAGTAGAAGCTGGGCCTTCCTAGGGTTTTGCAAACAGCTCCGAGGCTACAAGAATCCACATTTCCAAAGGGGAAAAGACTGCTTTTTGAAGTGGGCCACCTATCCTAGTTCACAGCAAACATGAGTCCCTGCAGTAGTGGAGCTGCCGAGGGAGAGCATGGCGAAACCCTGGCAACTTCGCTAAATAACTTTTACTGTGCAGGCTTCGAACTGTGGCAAGTTCCCTGAAGGAGGGCTGGCCTGAGCGAGGCCTAGTTGGCTCTACCTCTTCCGTGGGCCTAGCAGGGTAAAGGAGGAAGTGTGTTCTTTGCTCAGCTTGGACCTCACTTAGACGTCCTGCTAAACCAACGAGCCAGTCGGTGTGAGCTCCTGGATGGAAGGCTGAGCAGAGTGATTTTCTGAGTGCAGGTAGGGCCCTGGTCCTCACTGAGTGCACTTTCCCCATCTCATGAGAGCGGCTCAGACTGTCTTGGTGAGCTGGGTAAGCTGCGACAACCTAGGTTTCCAAAGGAAGACAGAGAGCAGTGTGCCGCCTTGGGCTCTGCATGCAAGAATTGTTCTGAAGGGCCTACACGGCTGCTTGTTGCTCAGCAGGCAGAGAGGAGACGTGGGGGGGGATCCGTGTGGTAGCATGGGAAACGGTGCGGAGGTCAGAGTGCTTGGAGTCCTGAAAGCTATCCTCGCGTTCCATTGAAGCACAACAACGGTGGAGACCTCATGGAAACCGAGGCACGCAGAGCTTGCCCGTTGGAAACTTAGGCACTACCCTGAGGCTCAGGGTGTCCTTGCGCTTTCCCAGGAGGAAGGAGGTCTGCGGGATTAACTCTCCTCCAGCGTGACAGGAACCCTGTTCTTCGGTAGAAAGTGCTCGTTTGCTACGCAAGCGTACCTGCGGAGGCTATAACCTGGGCAACTTCAAGGTTTGGCAAGCAGCCCCTGAGACACTACAATCCAAGCTTCCAAAGGGAAAAGGCTGCTTTTGTCGGCAGAGCCAACCAACTCTTGTTAGCACCCAGCATAAGTACCTGCAGTACGGGAGCTGCGAAGGGAAACAAACGGGACACACTGGGCACCTGAGAAGCTCCCCTCGACACTTGCAAGCAGCCTGTTTCTCTGGGGAAACATACTCGTTTCCCCCCCGGGCGTGCCTGCCGTGAGTAGAAGCTGGGCCTTCGTAGGGTTTTCCAAACAGCTCCGAGGCTACAAGAATCCACATTTCCAAAGGGGAAAAGACTGCTTTTTGAAGTGGGCCACCCATCCTAGTTCACAGCAAACATGAGTCCCTGCAGTAGTGGAGCTGCCGAGGGAGAGCATGGCGAAATCTTGGCAACTTCGCTAAGTATCTTTTACTGTGCAGGCTTCGAAGTGTGGCAAGATCCCTGAAGGAGGGCTGGCCTGAGCGAGGCCTAGTTGGCCCTACCTCTTCCGTGGGCCTAGCAGGGTAAAGGAGGAAGTGTGCTCTTTGCTCAGCTTGGACCTCACTTAGACGTCCTGCTAAACCAACGAGCCAGTCGGTGTGAGCTCCTGGATGGAAGGCTGAGCAGAGTGATTTTCTGAGTGCAGGTAGGGCCCTGGTCCTCACTGAGTCCACGTCTCCCAGCTCATGAGAACGGCTCAGACTGTCTTCGTGAGCTGGGGCAAGCTGCGACCACCTAGGTTTCCAAAGGAAGACAGAGAGCAGTGTGCCGCCTTGGGTTCTGCATGCAAGAAGTGTTCCGAAGGGCCTACACGGCTGCTTGTTGCTCAGCAGGCAGAGAGGAGACGTGGGGGGATCTGTGTGGTAGCATGGGAAATGGTGCGGAGGCCAGAGTGCTTGGAGTCCTGAAAGCTATCCTCGCGTTCCATTGAAGCACAACAACGATGGAGACCTCATGGAAACCGAGGCACGCAGAGCTTGCCCTGTGGAAACTTAGGCACTACCCTGAGGCTCAGGGTGGCCTTGCGCTTTCCCAGGAGGAACGAGGTCTGCGGGATTAACTCTCCTCCAGCGTGACAGGAACCCTGTTCCTCGGGTGAAAGTGCTCGTTTGCTACTCAAGCGTACCTCTGGAGGCTATAACCTGGGCAAATTCAAGGTTTGGCAAGCAGCCCCTGAGACACTACAATCCAAGCTTCCAAAAGGAAAAGGCTGCTTTTGTCGGAAGAGCCACCTACCCTTGTTAGCCCCCAGCATAAGTACCTGCAGGATGTCAGCTGTGAAGGGAAACAAACGGGACACACTGGGCACCTGAGAAGCTCCGCTCGACACTTGCAAGCAGCCTGTTTCTCTGGGGAAACATACTCGTTTCCTCCCCGGGCGTGCCTGCCGTGAGTAGAAGCTGGGCCTTCCTAGGGTTTTGCAAACAGCTCCGAGGCTACAAGAATCCACATTTCCAAAGGGGAAAAGACTGCTTTTTGAAGTGGGCCACCTATCCTAGTTCACAGCAAACATGAGTCCCTGCAGTAGTGGAGCTGCCGAGGGAGAGCATGGCGAAACCCTGGCAACTTCGCTAAATAACTTTTACTGTGCAGGCTTCGAAGTGTGGCAAGATCCCTGAAGGAGGGCTGGCCTGAGCGAGGCCTAGTTGGCTCTACCTCTTCCGTGGGCCTAGCAGGGTAAAGGAGGAAGTGTGTTCTTTGCTCAGCTTGGACCTCACTTAGACGTCCTGCTAAACCAACGAGCCAGTCGGTGTGAGCTCCTGGATGGAAGGCTGAGCAGAGTGATGTTCTGAGTGCAGGTAGGGCCCTGGTCCTCACTGAGTCCACTTTCCCCATCTCATGAGAGCGGCTCAGACTGTCTTGGTGATTTGGGTAAGCTGCGACAACCTAGGTTTCCAAAGGAAGACAGAGAGCAGTGTGCCGCCTTGGGCTCTGCATGCAGAAGTGTTCTGAAGGGCCTACACGGCTGCTTGTTGCTCAGCAGGCAGAGAGGAGACGTGGGGGGGATCCGTGTGGTAGCATGGGAAACGGTGCGGAGGTCAGAGTGCTTGGAGTCCTGAAAGCTATCCTCGCGTTCCATTGAAGCACAACAACGGTGGAGACCTCATGGAAACCGAGGCACGCAGAGCTTGCCCGTTGGAAACTTAGGCACTACCCTGAGGCTCAGGGTGGCCTTGCGCTTTCCCAGGAGGAAGGAGGTCTGCGGGATTAACTCTCCTCCAGCGTGACAGGAACCCTGTTCTTCGGTAGAAAGTGCTCGTTTGCTACGCAAGCGTACCTGCGGAGGCTATAACCTGGGCAACTTCAAGGTTTGGCAAGCAGCCCCTGAGACACTACAATCCAAGCTTCCAAAAGGAAAAGGCTGCTTTTGTCGGAAGAGCCAGCTACCCTTGTTAGCCCCCAGCATAAGTACCTGCAGGATGTCAGCTGCGAAGGGAAACAAACGGGACACACTGGGCACCTGAGAAGCTCCCCTCGACACTTGCAAGCAGCCTGTTTCTCTGGGGAAACATACTCGTTTCCTGCCGGGGCGTGCCTGCAGTGAGTAGAAGCTGGGCCTTCCTAGGGTTTCGCAAACAGCTCCTAGGCTACAAGAATCCACCTTTCCAAAGGGGAAAAGACTGCTTTTTGAAGTGGGCCACCTAACCTAGTTCACAGCAAACATGGTTCCGTGCAGTAGTGGAGCTGCCGAGGGAGAGCATGACGAAACCCTGGCAACTTCGCTAAGTATCTTTTACTGTGCAGGCTTCGAACTGTGGCAAGATCCCTGAAGGAGGGCTGGCCTGAGCGAGGCCTAGTTGTCTCTACCTCTTCCGGGGGCCTAGCAGGGTAAAGGAGGAATTGTGCTCTTGCTCAGCTTGGACCTCACTTAGACGTCCGGCTAAACCAACGAGCCAGTCGGTGTGAGTTCCTGGATGGAAGGCTGAGCAGAGTGATTTTCTGTGTGCAGGTAGGGCCCTGGTCCTCACTGAGTCCACGTTCCCCCGCTCATGAAACCGGCTCAGACTGTCTTCGTGAGCTGGGTAAGCTCCGACAACCTAGGTTTCCAAAGGAAGACAGAGAGCAGTGTCCCGCCTTGGGCTCTGCATGCAAGAAGTGTTCTGAAGGGCCTACACGGCTGCTTGTTGCTCAGCAGGCAGAGAGGAGACGTGGGGGGGATCCGTGTGGTAGCATGGGAAACGGTGCGGAGGCCAGAGTGCTTGGAGTCCTGAAAGCTATCCTCGCGTTCCATTGAAGCACAACAACGGTGGAGACCTCATGGAAACCGAGGCACGCAGAGCTTGCACGGAGCAAACTTAGGCACTACCCTGAGGCTCAGGGTGGCCTTGCGCTTTCCCAGGAGGAACGAGGTCTGCGGGATTAACTCTCCTCCAGCGTGACAGGAACCCTGTTCCTCGGGTGAAAGTGCTCGTTTGCTACTCAAGCGTACCTCTGGAGGCTATAACCTGGGCAACTTCAAGGTTTGGCAAGCAGCCCCTGAGACACTACAATCCAAGCTTCCAAAAGGAAAAGGCTGCTTTTGTCGGAAGAGCCACCTACCCTTGTTAGCCCCCAGCATAAGTACCTGCAGGATGTCAGCTGCGAAGGGAAACAAACGGGACACACTGGGCACCTGAGAAGCTCCGCTCGACACTTGCAAGCAGCCTGTTTCTCTGGGGAAACGTACTCGTTTCCTCCCCGGGCGTGCCTGCCGTGAGTAGAAGCTGGGCCTTCCTAAGGTTTTGCAAACAGCTCCGAGGCTACAAGAATCCACATTTCCAAAGGGGAAAAGACTGCTTTTTGAAGTGGGCCACCTATCCTAGTTCACAGCAAACATGAGACCCTGCAGTAGTGGAGCTGCCGAGGGAGAGCATGGCGAAACCCTGGCAACTTCGCTGAATAACTTTTACTGTGCAGGCTTCGAACTGTGGCAAGATCCCTGAAGGAGGGCTGGCCTGAGCGAGGCCTAGTTGGCTCTACCTCTTCTGTGGGCCTAGCAGGGTAAAGGAGGAAGTGTGTTCTTTGCTCAGCTTGGACCTCACTTAGACGTCCTGCTAAACCAACGAGCCAGTCGGTGTGAGCTCCTGGATGGAAGGCTGAGCAGAGTGATTTTCCGACTGCAGGTAGGGCCCTGGTCCTCAGTGAGTCCACTTTCCCCATCTCATGAGAGAGGCTCTGACTGTCTTGGTGAGCTGGGTAAGCTGGGACAACCTAGGTTTCCAAAGGAAGACAGAGAGCAGTGTGCCACCTTGGGCTCTGCATGCAGAAGTGTTCTGAAGGGCCTACACGGCTGCTTGTTGCTCAGCAGGCAGAGAGGAGACGTGGGGGGGATCCGTGTGGTAGCATGGGAAACGGTGCGGAGGTCAGAGTGCTTGGAGTCCTGAAAGCTATCCTCGCGTTCCATTGAAGCACAACAACGGTGGAGACCTCATGGAAACCGAGGCACGCAGAGCTTGCCCGTTGGAAACTTAGGCACTACCCTGAGGCTCAGGGTGGCCTTGCGCTTTCCCAGGAGGAAGGAGGTCTGCGGGATTAACTCTCCTCCAGCGTGACAGGAACCCTGTTCTTCGGTAGAAAGTGCTCGTTTGCTACGCAAGCGTACCTGCGGAGGCTATAACCTGGGCAACTTCAAGGTTTGGCAAGCAGCCCCTGAGACACTACAATCCAAGCTTCCAAAGGGAAAAGGCTGCTTTTGTCGGCAGAGCCAACCAACTCTTGTTAGCACCCAGCATAAGTACCTGCAGTACGGGAGCTGCGAAGGGAAACAAACGGGACACACTGGGCACCTGAGAAGCTCCCCTCGACACTTGCAAGCAGCCTGTTTCTCTGGGGAAACATACTCGTTTCCTCCCCGGGAGTGCCTGCCGTGAGTAGAAGCTGGGCCTTCCTAGGGTTTTGCAAACAGCTCCGAGGCTACAAGAATCCACATTTCCAAAGGGGAAAAGACTGCTTTTTGAAGTGGGCCACCTATCCTAGTTCACAGCAAACATGAGTCCCTGCAGTAGTGGAGCTGCCGAGGGAGAGCATGGCGAAATCTTGGCAACTTCGCTAAGTATCTTTTACTGTGCAGGCTTCGAAGTGTGGCAAGATCCCTGAAGGATGGCTGGCCTGAGCGAGGCCTAGTTGGCCCTACCTCTTCTGTGGGCCTAGCAGGGTAAAGGAGGAAGTGTGCTCTTTGCTCAGCTTGGACCTCACTTAGACGTCCTGCTAAACCAACGAGCCAGTCGGAGTGAGCTCCTGGATGGAAGGCTGAGCAGAGTGATTTTCTGAGTGCAGGTAGGGCCCTGGTCCTCACTGAGTCCACGTCTCCCAGCTCATGAGAACGGCTCAGACTGTCTTCGTGAGCTGGGGCAAGCTGCGACCACCTAGGTTTCCAAAGGAAGACAGAGAGCAGTGTGCCGCCTTGGGTTCTGCATGCAAGAAGTGTTCCGAAGGGCCTACACGGCTGCTTGTTGCTCAGCAGGCAGAGAGGAGACGTGGGGGGATCTGTGTGGTAGCATGGGAAATGGTGCGGAGGTCAGAGTGCTTGGAGTCCTGAAAGCTATCCTCGCGTTCCATTGAAGCACAACAACGATGGAGACCTCATGGAAACCGAGGCACGCAGAGCTTGCCCTGTGGAAACTTAGGCACTACCCTGAGGCTCAGGGTGGCCTTGCGCTTTCCCAGGAGGAACGAGGTCTGCGGGATTAACTCTCCTCCAGCGTGACAGGAACCCTGTTCCTCGGGTGAAAGTGCTCGTTTGCTACTCAAGCGTACCTCTGGAGGCTATAACCTGGGCAACTTCAAGGTTTGGCAAGCAGCCCCTGAGACACTACAATCCAAGCTTCCAAAAGGAAAAGGCTGCTTTTGTCGGAAGAGCCACCTACCCTTGTTAGCCCCCAGCATAAGTAGCTGCAGGATGTCAGCTGCGAAGGGAAACAAACGGGACACACTGGGCACCTGAGAAGCTCCGCTCGACACTTGCAAGCAGCCTGTTTCTCTGGGGAAACATACTCGTTTCCTCCCCGGGCGTGCCTGCCGTGAGTAGAAGCTGGGCCTTCCTAGGGTTTTGCAAACAGCTCCGAGGCTACAAGAATCCACATTTCCAAAGGGGAAAAGACTGCTTTTTGAAGTGGGCCACCTATCCTAGTTCACAGCAAACATGAGTCCCTGCAGTAGTGGAGCTGCCGAGGGAGAGCATGGCGAAACCCTGGCAACTTCGCTAAATAACTTTTACTGTGCAGGCTTCGAACTGTGGCAAGTTCCCTGAAGGAGGGCTGGCCTGAGCGAGGCCTAGTTGGCTCTACCTCTTCCGTGGGCCTAGCAGGGTAAAGGAGGAACTGTGTTCTTTGCTCAGCTTGGACCTCACTTAGACGTCCTGCTAAACCAACGAGCCAGTCGGTGTGAGCTCCTGGATGGAAGGCTGAGCAGAGTGATTTTCTGAGTGCAGGTAGGGCCCTGGTCCTCACTGAGTGCACTTTCCCCATCTCATGTGAGCGGCTCAGACTGTCTTGGTGAGCTGGGTAAGCTGCGACAACCTAGGTTTCCAAAGGAAGACAGAGAGCAGTGTGCCGCCTTGGGCTCTGCATGCAAGAATTGTTCTGAAGGGCCTACACGGCTGCTTGTTGCTCAGCAGGCAGAGAGGAGACGTGGGGGGGGATCCGTGTGGTAGCATGGGAAACGGTGCGGAGGTCAGAGTGCTTGGAGTCCTGAAAGCTATCCTCGCGTTCCATTGAAGCACAACAACGGTGGAGACCTCATGGAAACCGAGGCACGCAGAGCTTGCCCGTTGGAAACTTAGGCACTACCCTGAGGCTCAGGGTGTCCTTGCGCTTTCCCAGGAGGAAGGAGGTCTGCGGGATTAACTCTCCTCCAGCGTGACAGGAACCCTGTTCTTCGGTAGAAAGTGCTCGTTTGCTACGCAAGCGTACCTGCGGAGGCTATAACCTGGGCAACTTCAAGGTTTGGCAAGCAGCCCCTGAGACACTACAATCCAAGCTTCCAAAGGGAAAAGGCTGCTTTTGTCGGCAGAGCCAACCAACTCTTGTTAGCACCCAGCATAAGTACCTGCAGTACGGGAGCTGCGAAGGGAAACAAACGGGACACACTGGGCACCTGAGAAGCTCCCCTCGACACTTGCAAGCAGCCTGTTTCTCTGGGGAAACATACTCGTTTCCCCCCCGGGCGTGCCTGCCGTGAGTAGAAGCTGGGCCTTCCTAGGGTTTTGCAAACAGCTCCGAGGCTACAAGAATCCACATTTCCAAAGGGGAAAAGACTGCTTTTTGAAGTGGGCCACCCATCCTAGTTCACAGCAAACATGAGTCCCTGCAGTAGTGGAGCTGCCGAGGGAGAGCATGGCGAAATCTTGGCAACTTCGCTAAGTATCTTTTACTGTGCAGGCTTCGAAGTGTGGCAAGATCCCTGAAGGAGGGCTGGCCTGAGCGAGGCCTAGTTGGCCCTACCTCTTCCGTGGGCCTAGCAGGGTAAAGGAGGAAGTGTGCTCTTTGCTCAGCTTGGACCTCACTTAGACGTCCTGCTAAACCAACGAGCCAGTCGGTGTGAGCTCCTGGATGGAAGGCTGAGCAGAGTGATTTTCTGAGTGCAGGTAGGGCCCTGGTCCTCACTGAGTCCACGTCTCCCAGCTCATGAGAACGGCTCAGACTGTCTTCGTGAGCTGGGGCAAGCTGCGACCACCTAGGTTTCCAAAGGAAGACAGAGAGCAGTGTGCCGCCTTGGGTTCTGCATGCAAGAAGTGTTCCGAAGGGCCTACACGGCTGCTTGTTGCTCAGCAGGCAGAGAGGAGACGTGGGGGGATCTGTGTGGTAGCATGGGAAATGGTGCGGAGGTCAGAGTGCTTGGAGTCCTGAAAGCTATCCTCGCGTTCCATTGAAGCACAACAACGATGGAGACCTCATGGAAACCGAGGCACGCAGAGCTTGCCCTGTGGAAACTTAGGCACTACCCTGAGGCTCAGGGTGGCCTTGCGCTTTCCCAGGAGGAACGAGGTCTGCGGGATTAACTCTCCTCCAGCGTGACAGGAACCCTGTTCCTCGGGTGAAAGTGCTCGTTTGCTACTCAAGCGTACCTCTGGAGGCTATAACCTGGGCAACTTCAAGGTTTGGCAAGCAGCCCCTGAGACACTACAATCCAAGCTTCCAAAAGGAAAAGGCTGCTTTTGTCGGAAGAGCCACCTACCCTTGTTAGCCCCCAGCATAAGTACCTGCAGGATGTCAGCTGCGAAGGGAAACAAACGGGACACACTGGGCACCTGAGAAGCTCCGCTCGACACTTGCAAGCAGCCTGTTTCTCTGGGGAAACATACTCGTTTCCTCCCCGGGCGTGCCTGCCGTGAGTAGAAGCTGGGCCTTCCTAGGGTTTTGCAAACAGCTCCGAGGCTACAAGAATCCACATTTCCAAAGGGGAAAAGACTGCTTTTTGAAGTGGGCCACCTATCCTAGTTCACAGCAAACATGAGTCCCTGCAGTAGTGGAGCTGCCGAGGGAGAGCATGGCGAAACCCTGGCAACTTCGCTAAATAACTTTTACTGTGCAGGCTTCGAACTGTGGCAAGTTCCCTGAAGGAGGGCTGGCCTGAGCGAGGCCTAGTTGGCTCTACCTCTTCCGTGGGCCTAGCAGGGTAAAGGAGGAAGTGTGTTCTTTGCTCAGCTTGGACCTCACTTAGACCTCCTGCTAAACCAACGAGCCAGTCGGTGTGAGCTCCTGGATGGAAGGCTGAGCAGAGTGATTTTCTGAGTGCAGGTAGGGCCCTGGTCCTCACTGAGTGCACTTTCCCCATCTCATGTGAGCGGCTCAGACTGTCTTGGTGAGCTGGGTAAGCTGCGACAACCTAGGTTTCCAAAGGAAGACAGAGAGCAGTGTGCCGCCTTGGGCTCTGCATGCAAGAATTGTTCTGAAGGGCCTACACGGCTGCTTGTTGCTCAGCAGGCAGAGAGGAGACGTGGGGGGGGATCCGTGTGGTAGCATGGGAAACGGTGCGGAGGTCAGAGTGCTTGGAGTCCTGAAAGCTATCCTCGCGTTCCATTGAAGCACAACAACGGTGGAGACCTCATGGAAACCGAGTCACGCAGAGCTTGCCCGTTGGAAACTTAGGCACTACCCTGAGGCTCAGGGTGGCCTTGCGCTTTCCCAGGAGGAACGAGGTCTGCGGGATTAACTCTCCTCCAGCGTGACAGGAACCCTGTTCTTCGGTAGAAAGTGCTCGTTTGCTACGCAAGCGTACCTGCGGAGGCTATAACCTGGGCAACTTCAAGGTTTGGCAAGCAGCCCCTGAGACACTACAATCCAAGCTTCCAAAGGGAAAAGGCTGCTTTTGTCGGCAGAGCCAACCAACTCTTGTTAGCACCCAGCATAAGTACCTGCAGTACGGGAGCTGCGAAGGGAAACAAACGGGACACACTGGGCACCTGAGAAGCTCCCCTCGACACTTGCAAGCAGCCTGTTTCTCTGGGGAAACATACTCGTTTCCCCCCCGGGCGTGCCTGCCGTGAGTAGAAGCTGGGCCTTCCTAGGGTTTTCCAAACAGCTCCGAGGCTACAAGAATCCACATTTCCAAAGGGGAAAAGACTGCTTTTTGAAGTGGGCCACCCATCCTAGTTCACAGCAAACATGAGTCCCTGCAGTAGTGGAGCTGCCGAGGGAGAGCATGGCGAAATCTTGGCAACTTCGCTAAGTATCTTTTACTGTGCAGGCTTCGAAGTGTGGCAAGATCCCTGAAGGAGGGCTGGCCTGAGCGAGGCCTAGTTGGCCCTACCTCTTCCGTGGGCCTAGCAGGGTAAAGGAGGAAGTGTGCTCTTTGCTCAGCTTGGACCTCACTTAGACGTCCTGCTAAACCAACGAGCCAGTCGGTGTGAGCTCCTGGATGGAAGGCTGAGCAGAGTGATTTTCTGAGTGCAGGTAGGGCCCTGGTCCTCACTGAGTCCACGTCTCCCAGCTCATGAGAACGGCTCAGACTGTCTTCGTGAGCTGGGGCAAGCTGCGACCACCTAGGTTTCCAAAGGAAGACAGAGAGCAGTGTGCCGCCTTGGGTTCTGCATGCAAGAAGTGTTCCGAAGGGCCTACACGGCTGCTTGTTGCTCAGCAGGCAGAGAGGAGACGTGGGGGGATCTGTGTGGTAGCATGGGAAATGGTGCGGAGGTCAGAGTGCTTGGAGTCCTGAAAGCTATCCTCGCGTTCCATTGAAGCACAACAACGATGGAGACCTCATGGAAACCGAGGCACGCAGAGCTTGCCCTGTGGAAACTTAGGCACTACCCTGAGGCTCAGGGTGGCCTTGCGCTTTCCCAGGAGGAACGAGGTCTGCGGGATTAACTCTCCTCCAGCGTGACAGGAACCCTGTTCCTCGGGTGAAAGTGCTCGTTTGCTACTCAAGCGTACCTCTGGAGGCTATAACCTGGGCAACTTCAAGGTTTGGCAAGCAGCCCCTGAGACACTACAATCCAAGCTTCCAAAAGGAAAAGGCTGCTTTTGTCGGAAGAGCCACCTACCCTTGTTAGCCCCCAGCATAAGTACCTGCAGGATGTCAGCTGTGAAGGGAAACAAACGGGACACACTGGGCACCTGAGAAGCTCCGCTCGACACTTGCAAGCAGCCTGTTTCTCTGGGGAAACATACTCGTTTCCTCCCCGGGCGTGCCTGCCGTGAGTAGAAGCTGGGCCTTCCTAGGGTTTTGCAAACAGCTCCGAGGCTACAAGAATCCACATTTCCAAAGGGGAAAAGACTGCTTTTTGAAGTGGGCCATCTATCCTAGTTCACAGCAAACATGAGTCCCTGCAGTAGTGGAGCTGCCGAGGGAGAGCATGGCGAAACCCTGGCAACTTCGCTAAATAACTTTTACTGTGCAGGCTTCGAAGTGTGGCAAGATCCCTGAAGGAGGGCTGGCCTGAGCGAGGCCTAGTTGGCTCTACCTCTTCCGTGGGCCTAGCAGGGTAAAGGAGGAAGTGTGTTCTTTGCTCAGCTTGGACCTCACTTAGACGTCCTGCTAAACCAACGAGCCAGTCGGTGTGAGCTCCTGGATGGAAGGCTGAGCAGAGTGATGTTCTGAGTGCAGGTAGGGCCCTGGTCCTCACTGAGTCCACTTTCCCCATCTCATGAGAGCGGCTCAGACTGTCTTGGTGAGTTGGGTAAGCTGCGACAACCTAGGTTTCCAAAGGAAGACAGAGAGCAGTGTGCCGCCTTGGGCTCTGCATGCAGAAGTGTTCTGAAGGGCCTACACGGCTGCTTGTTGCTCAGCAGGCAGAGAGGAGACGTGGGGGGGATCCGTGTGGTAGCATGGGAAATGGTGCGGAGGTCAGAGTGCTTGGAGTCCTGAAAGCTATCCTCGCGTTCCATTGAAGCACAACAACGGTGGAGACCTCATGGAAACCGAGGCACGCAGAGCTTGCCCGTTGGAAACTTAGGCACTACCCTGAGGCTCAGGGTGGCCTTGCGCTTTCCCAGGAGGAAGGAGGTCTGCGGGATTAACTCTCCTCCAGCGTGACAGGAACCCTGTTCTTCGGTAGAAAGTGCTCGTTTGCTACGCAAGCGTACCTGCGGAGGCTATAACCTGGGCAACTTCAAGGTTTGGCAAGCAGCCCCTGAGACACTACAATCCAAGCTTCCAAAGGGAAAAGGCTGCTTTTGTCGGCAGAGCCAACCAACCCTTGTTAGCACCCAGCATAAGTACCTGCAGTACGGGAGCTGCGAAGGGAAACAAACGGGACACACTGGGCACCTGAGAAGCTCCCCTCGACACTTGCAAGCAGCCTGTTTCTCTGGGGAAACATACTCGTTTCCTCCCCGGGAGTGCCTGCCGTGAGTAGAAGCTGGGCCTTCCTAGGGTTTTGCAAACAGCTCCGAGGCTACAAGAATCCACATTTCCAAAGGGGAAAAGACTGCTTTTTGAAGTGGGCCACCTATCCTAGTTCACAGCAAACATGAGTCCCTGCAGTAGTGGAGCTGCCGAGGGAGAGCATGGCGAAATCTTGGCAACTTCGCTAAGTATCTTTTACTGTGCAGGCTTCGAAGTGTGGCAAGATCCCTGAAGGATGGCTGGCCTGAGCGAGGCCTAGTTGGCCCTACCTCTTCTGTGGGCCTAGCAGGGTAAAGGAGGAAGTGTGCTCTTTGCTCAGCTTGGACCTCACTTAGACGTCCTGCTAAACCAACGAGCCAGTCGGAGTGAGCTCCTGGATGGAAGGCTGAGCAGAGTGATTTTCTGAGTGCAGGTAGGGCCCTGGTCCTCACTGAGTCCACGTCTCCCAGCTCATGAGAACGGCTCAGACTGTCTTCGTGAGCTGGGGCAAGCTGCGACCACCTAGGTTTCCAAAGGAAGACAGAGAGCAGTGTGCCGCCTTGGGTTCTGCATGCAAGAAGTGTTCCGAAGGGCCTACACGGCTGCTTGTTGCTCAGCAGGCAGAGAGGAGACGTGGGGGGATCTGTGTGGTAGCATGGGAAATGGTGCGGAGGTCAGAGTGCTTGGAGTCCTGAAAGCTATCCTCGCGTTCCATTGAAGCACAACAACGATGGAGACCTCATGGAAACCGAGGCACGCAGAGCTTGCACGGAGCAAACTTAGGCACTACCCTGAGGCTCAGGGTGGCCTTGCGCTTTCCCAGGAGGAACGAGGTCTGCGGGATTAACTCTCCTCCAGCGTGACAGGAACCCTGTTCCTCGGGTGAAAGTGCTCGTTTGCTACTCAAGCGTACCTCTGGAGGCTATAACCTGGGCAACTTCAAGGTTTGGCAAGCAGCCCCTGAGACACTACAATCCAAGCTTCCAAAAGGAAAAGGCTGCTTTTGTCGGAAGAGCCACCTACCCTTGTTAGCCCCCAGCATAAGTACCTGCAGGATGTCAGCTGCGAAGGGAAACAAACGGGACACACTGGGCACCTGAGAAGCTCCGCTCGACACTTGCAAGCAGCCTGTTTCTCTGGGGAAACATACTCGTTTCCTCCCAGGGCGTGCCTGCCGTGAGTAGAAGCTGGGCCTTCCTAGGGTTTTGCAAACAGCTCCGAGGCTACAAGAATCCACATTTCCAAAGGGGAAAAGACTGCTTTTTGAAGTGGGCCACCTATCCTAGTTCACAGCAAACATGAGTCCCTGCAGTAGTGGAGCTGCCGAGGGAGAGCATGGCGAAACCCTGGCAACTTCGCTAAATAACTTTTACTGTGCAGGCTTCGAACTGTGGCAAGTTCCCTGAAGGAGGGCTGGCCTGAGCGAGGCCTAGTTGGCTCTACCTCTTCCGTGGGCCTAGCAGGGTAAAGGAGGAAGTGTGTTCTTTGCTCAGCTTGGACCTCACTTAGACGTCCTGCTAAACCAACGAGCCAGTCGGTGTGAGCTCCTGGATGGAAGGCTGAGCAGAGTGATTTTCCGACTGCAGGTAGGGCCCTGGTCCTCACTGAGTCCACTTTCCCCATCTCATGAGAGAGGCTCTGACTGTCTTGGTGAGCTGGGTAAGCTGGGACAACCTAGGTTTCCAAAGGAAGACAGAGAGCAGTGTGCCACCTTGGGCTCTGCATGCAGAAGTGTTCTGAAGGGCCTACACGGCTGCTTGTTGCTCAGCAGGCAGAGAGGAGACGTGGGGGGGATCCGTGTGGTAGCATGGGAAACGGTGCGGAGGTCAGAGTGCTTGGAGTCCTGAAAGCTATCCTCGCGTTCCATTGAAGCACAACAACGGTGGAGACCTCATGGAAACCGAGGCACGCAGAGCTTGCCCGTTGGAAACTTAGGCACTACCCTGAGGCTCAGGGTGGCCTTGCGCTTTCCCAGGAGGAAGGAGGTCTGCGGGATTAACTCTCCTCCAGCGTGACAGGAACCCTGTTCTTCGGTAGAAAGTGCTCGTTTGCTACGCAAGCGTACCTGCGGAGGCTATAACCTGGGCAACTTCAAGGTTTGGCAAGCAGCCCCTGAGACACTACAATCCAAGCTTCCAAAGGGAAAAGGCTGCTTTTGTCGGCAGAGCCAACCAACTCTTGTTAGCACCCAGCATAAGTACCTGCAGTACGGGAGCTGCGAAGGGAAACAAACGGGACACACTGGTAACCTGAGAAGCTCCCCTCGACACTTGCAAGCAGCCTGTTTCTCTGGGGAAACATACTCGTTTCCCCCCCGGGCGTGCCTGCCGTGAGTAGAAGCTGGGCCTTCCTAGGGTTTTGCAAACAGCTCCGAGGCTACAAGAATCCACATTTCCAAAGGGGAAAAGACTGCTTTTTGAAGTGGGCCACCCATCCTAGTTCACAGCAAACATGAGTCCCTGCAGTAGTGGAGCTGCCGAGGGAGAGCATGGCGAAATCTTGGCAACTTCGCTAAGTATCTTGTACTGTGCAGGCTTCGAAGTGTGGCAAGATCCCTGAAGGAGGGCTGGCCTGAGCGAGGCCTAGTTGGCCCTACATCTTCCGTGGGCCTAGCAGGGTAAAGGAGGAAGTGTGCTCTTTGCTCAGCTTGGACCTCACTTAGACGTCCTGCTAAACCAACGAGCCAGTCGGTGTGAGCTCCTGGATGGAAGGCTGAGCAGAGTGATTTTCTGAGTGCAGGTAGGGCCCTGGTCCTCACTGAGTCCACGTCTCCCAGCTCATGAGAACGGCTCAGACTGTCTTCGTGAGCTGGGGCAAGCTGCGACCACCTAGGTTTCCAAAGGAAGACAGAGAGCAGTGTGCCGCCTTGGGTTCTGCATGCAAGAAGTGTTCCGAAGGGCCTACACGGCTGCTTGTTGCTCAGCAGGCAGAGAGGAGACGTGGGGGGATCTCTGTGGTAGCATGGGAAATGGTGCGGAGGTCATAGTGCTTGGAGTCCTGAAAGCTATCCTCGCGTTCCATTGAAGCACAACAACGGTGGAGACCTCATGGAAACCGAGGCACGCAGAGCTTGCCCGTTGGAAACTTAGGCACTACCCTGAGGCTCAGGGTGGCCTTGCGCTTTCCCAGGAGGAACGAGGTCTGCGGGATTAACTCTCCTGTAGCGTGATAGGAACGCTGTTCATCGGGTGAAAGTGCTCGTTTGCTACGCAAGCGTACCTGCGGAGGCTATAACGTGGTCAACTTCAAGTTTTGGCAAGCAGCCCCTGAGACACTACAATCCAAGCTTCCAAAGGGAAAAGGCTGCTTTTGTCGGCAGAGCCAACGAACCCTTGTTAGCACCCAGCATAAGTACCTGCAGTACGGGAGCTGCGAAGGGAAACAAACGGGACACACTGGGCACCTGAAAAGCTCCCCTCGACACTTGCAAGCAGCCTGTTTCTCTGGGGAAACATACTCGTTTCCTCCACGGGCGTGCCTGCAGTGAGTAAAAGCTGGGCCTTCCTATGGTTTCACAAACAGCTCCTAGGCTACAAGAATCCACATTTCCAAAGGGGGAAAGACTGCTTTTTGAAGTGGGCCACCTATCCTAGTTCACAGCAAACATGAGTCCCTGCAGTAGTGGAGCTGCCGAGGGAGAGCATGGCGAAACCCTGCCAACTTCGCTAAGTATCTTTTACTGTGCAGGCTTCGAACTGTGGCAAGATCCCTGAAGGAGGGCTGGCCTGAGCGAGGCCTAGTTGTCTCTACCTCTTCCGGGGGCCTAGCAGGGTAAAGGAGGAATTGTGCTCTTGCTCAGCTTGGACCTCACTTAGACGTCCTGCTAAACCAACGAGCCAGTCGGTGTGAGTTCCTGGATGGAAGGCTGAGCAGAGTGATTTTCTGAGTGCAGGTAGGGCCCTGGTCCTCACTGACTCCCCGTTCCCCAGCTCATGAAACCGGCTCAGACTGTCTTCGTGAGCTGGGGCAAGCTGCGACCACCTAGGTTTCCAAAGGAAGACAGAGAGCAGTGTGCCGCCTTGGGTTCTGCATGCAAGAAGTGTTCCAAAGGGCCTACACGGCTGCTTGTTGCTCAGCAGGCAGAGAGGAGACGTGGGGGGATCTGTGTGGTAGCATGGGAAATGGTGCGGATGTCAGAGTGCTTGGAGTCCTGAAAGCTATCCTCGCGTTCCATTGAAGCACAACAACGATGGAGACATCATGGAAACCGAGGAACGCAGAGTTTGCCCTGTGGAAACTTAGGCACTTCCCTGAGGCTCAGGGTGACCTTGCGCTTTCCCAGGAGGAACGAGGTCTGCGGGATTAACTCTCCTCCAGCGTGACAGGAACCCTGTTCCTCGGATGAAAGTGCTCGTTTGCTACTCAAGCGTACCTCTGGAGGCTATAACCTGGGCAACTTCAAGGTTTGGCAAGCAGCCCCTGAGACACTACAATCCAAGCTTCCAAAAGGAAAAGGCTGCTTTTGTCGGAAGAGCCACCTACCCTTGTTAGCCCCCAGCATAAGTACCTGCAGGATGTCAGCTGCGAAGGGAAACAAACGGGACACACTGGGCACCTGAGAAGCTCCGCTCGACACTTGCAAGCAGCCTGTTTCTCTGGGGAAACATACTCGTTTCCTCCCCGGGCGTGCCTGCAGTGAGTAGAAGCTGGGCCTTCCTAGGGTTTCGCAAACAGCTCCGAGGCTACAAGAATCCACCTTTCCAAAGGGGAAAAGACTGCTTTTTGAAGTGGGCCACCTATCCTAGTTCACAGCAAACATGAGTCCCTGCAGTAGTGGAGCTGCCGAGGGAGAGCATGGCGAAATCTTGGCAACTTCGCTAAGTATCTTTTACTGTGCAGGCTTCGAAGTGTGGCAAGATCCCTGAAGGATGGCTGGCCTGAGCGAGGCCTAGTTGGCCCTACCTCTTCTGTGGGCCTAGCAGGGTAAAGGAGGAAGTGTGCTCTTTGCTCAGCTTGGACCTCACTTAGACGTCCTGCTAAACCAACGAGCCAGTCGGAGTGAGCTCCTGGATGGAAGGCTGAGCAGAGTGATTTTCTGAGTGCAGGTAGGGCCCTGGTCCTCACTGAGTCCACGTCTCCCAGCTCATGAGAACGGCTCAGACTGTCTTCGTGAGCTGGGGCAAGCTGCGACCACCTAGGTTTCCAAAGGAAGACAGAGAGCAGTGTGCCGCCTTGGGTTCTGCATGCAAGAAGTGTTCCGAAGGGCCTACACGGCTGCTTGTTGCTCAGCAGGCAGAGAGGAGACGTGGGGGGATCTGTGTGGTAGCATGGGAAATGGTGCGGAGGTCAGAGTGCTTGGAGTCCTGAAAGCTATCCTCGCGTTCCATTGAAGCACAACAACGATGGAGACCTCATGGAAACCGAGGCACGCAGAGCTTGCCCTGTGGAAACTTAGGCACTACCCTGAGGCTCAGGGTGGCCTTGCGCTTTCCCAGGAGGAACGAGGTCTGCGGGATTAACTCTCCTCCAGCGTGACAGGAACCCTGTTCCTCGGGTGAAAGTGCTCGTTTGCTACTCAAGCGTACCTCTGGAGGCTATAACCTGGGCAACTTCAAGGTTTGGCAAGCAGCCCCTGAGACACTACAATCCAAGCTTCCAAAAGGAAAAGGCTGCTTTTGTCGGAAGAGCCACCTACCCTTGTTAGCCCCCAGCATAAGTACCTGCAGGATGTCAGCTGCGAAGGGAAACAAACGGGACACACTGGGCACCTGAGAAGCTCCGCTCGACACTTGCAAGCAGCCTGTTTCTCTGGGGAAACATACTCGTTTCCTCCCAGGGCGTGCCTGCCGTGAGTAGAAGCTGGGCCTTCCTAGGGTTTTGCAAACAGCTCCGAGGCTACAAGAATCCACATTTCCAAAGGGGAAAAGACTGCTTTTTGAAGTGGGCCACCTATCCTAGTTCACAGCAAACATGAGTCCCTGCAGTAGTGGAGCTGCCGAGGGAGAGCATGGCGAAACCCTGGCAACTTCGCTAAATAACTTTTACTGTGCAGGCTTCGAACTGTGGCAAGTTCCCTGAAGGAGGGCTGGCCTGAGCGAGGCCTAGTTGGCTCTACCTCTTCCGTGGGCCTAGCAGGGTAAAGGAGGAAGTGTGTTCTTTGCTCAGCTTGGACCTCACTTAGACGTCCTGCTAAACCAACGAGCCAGTCGGTGTGAGCTCCTGGATGGAAGGCTGAGCAGAGTGATTTTCTGAGTGCAGGTAGGGCCCTGGTCCTCACTGAGTGCACTTTCCCCATCTCATGAGAGAGGCTCTGACTGTCTTGGTGAGCTGGGTAAGCTGGGACAACCTAGGTTTCCAAAGGAAGACAGAGAGCAGTGTGCCACCTTGGGCTCTGCATGCAGAAGTGTTCTGAAGGGCCTACACGGCTGCTTGTTGCTCAGCAGGCAGAGAGGAGACGTGGGGGGGATCCGTGTGGTAGCATGGGAAACGGTGCGGAGGTCAGAGTGCTTGGAGTCCTGAAAGCTATCCTCGCGTTCCATTGAAGCACAACAACGGTGGAGACCTCATGGAAACCGAGGCACGCAGAGCTTGCCCGTTGGAAACTTAGGCACTACCCTGAGGCTCAGGGTGGCCTTGCGCTTTCCCAGGAGGAAGGAGGTCTGCGGGATTAACTCTCCTCCAGCGTGACAGGAACCCTGTTCTTCGGTAGAAAGTGCTCGTTTGCTACGCAAGCGTACCTGCGGAGGCTATAACCTGGGCAACTTCAAGGTTTGGCAAGCAGCCCCTGAGACACTACAATCCAAGCTTCCAAAGGGAAAAGGCTGCTTTTGTCGGCAGAGCCAACCAACTCTTGTTAGCACCCAGCATAAGTACCTGCAGTACGGGAGCTGCGAAGGGAAACAAACGGGACACACTGGGCACCTGAGAAGCTCCCCTCGACACTTGCAAGCAGCCTGTTTCTCTGGGGAAACATACTCGTTTCCCCCCCGGGCGTGCCTGCCGTGAGTAGAAGCTGGGCCTTCCTAGGGTTTTGCAAACAGCTCCGAGGCTACAAGAATCCACATTTCCAAAGGGGAAAAGACTGCTTTTTGAAGTGGGCCACCCATCCTAGTTCACAGCAAACATGAGTCCCTGCAGTAGTGGAGCTGCCGAGGGAGAGCATGGCGAAATCTTGGCAACTTCGCTAAGTATCTTGTACTGTGCAGGCTTCGAAGTGTGGCAAGATCCCTGAAGGAGGGCTGGCCTGAGCGAGGCCTAGTTGGCCCTACATCTTCCGTGGGCCTAGCAGGGTAAAGGAGGAAGTGTGCTCTTTGCTCAGCTTGGACCTCACTTAGACGTCCTGCTAAACCAACGAGCCAGTCGGTGTGAGCTCCTGGATGGAAGGCTGAGCAGAGTGATTTTCTGAGTGCAGGTAGGGCCCTGGTCCTCACTGAGTCCACGTCTCCCAGCTCATGAGAACGGCTCAGACTGTCTTCGTGAGCTGGGGCAAGCTGCGACCACCTAGGTTTCCAAAGGAAGACAGAGAGCAGTGTGCCGCCTTGGGTTCTGCATGCAAGAAGTGTTCCGAAGGGCCTACACGGCTGCTTGTTGCTCAGCAGGCAGAGAGGAGACGTGGGGGGATCTCTGTGGTAGCATGGGAAATGGTGCGGAGGTCAGAGTGCTTGGAGTCCTGAAAGCTATCCTCGCGTTCCATTGAAGCACAACAACGGTGGAGACCTCATGGAAACCGAGGCACGCAGAGCTTGCCCGTTGGAAACTTAGGCACTACCCTGAGGCTCAGGGTGGCCTTGCGCTTTCCCAGGAGGAACGAGGTCTGCGGGATTAACTCTCCTGTAGCGTGATAGGAACGCTGTTCATCGGGTGAAAGTGCTCGTTTGCTACGCAAGCGTACCTGCGGAGGCTATAACGTGGTCAACTTCAAGTTTTGGCAAGCAGCCCCTGAGACACTACAATCCAAGCTTCCAAAGGGAAAAGGCTGCTTTTGTCGGCAGAGCCAACGAACCCTTGTTAGCACCCAGCATAAGTACCTGCAGTACGGGAGCTGCGAAGGGAAACAAACGGGACACACTGGGCACCTGAAAAGCTCCCCTCGACACTTGCAAGCAGCCTGTTTCTCTGGGGAAACATACTCGTTTCCTCCCCGGGCGTGCCTGCAGTGAGTAAAAGCTGGGCCTTCCTATGGTTTCACAAACAGCTCCTAGGCTACAAGAATCCACATTTCCAAAGGGGAAAAGACTGCTTTTTGAAGTGGGCCACCTATCCTAGTTCACAGCAAACATGAGTCCCTGCAGTAGTGGAGCTGCCGAGGGAGAGCATGGCGAAACCCTGCCAACTTCGCTAAGTATCTTTTACTGTGCACGCTTCGAACTGTGGCAAGATCCCTGAAGGATGGCTGGCCTGAGCGAGGCCTAGTTGTCTCTACCTCTTCCGGGGGCCTAGCAGGGTAAAGGAGGAATTGTGCTCTTGCTCAGCTTGGACCTCACTTAGACGTCCTGCTAAACCAACGAGCCAGTCGGTGTGAGTTCCTGGATGGAAGGCTGAGCAGAGTGATTTTCTGAGTGCAGGTAGGGCCCTGGTCCTCACTGACTCCCCGTTCCCCAGCTCATGAAACCGGCTCAGACTGTCTTCGTGAGCTGGGGCAAGCTGCGACCACCTAGGTTTCCAAAGGAAGACAGAGAGCAGTGTGCCGCCTTGGGTTCTGCATGCAAGAAGTGTTCCAAAGGGCCTACACGGCTGCTTGTTGCTCAGCAGGCAGAGAGGAGACGTGGGGGGATCTGTGTGGTAGCATGGGAAATGGTGCGGATGTCAGAGTGCTTGGAGTCCTGAAAGCTATCCTCGCGTTCCATTGAAGCACAACAACGATGGAGACATCATGGAAACCGAGGAACGCAGAGTTTGCCCTGTGGAAACTTAGGCACTTCCCTGAGGCTCAGGGTGACCTTGCGCTTTCCCAGGAGGAACGAGGTCTGCGGGATTAACTCTCCTCCAGCGTGACAGGAACCCTGTTCCTCGGATGAAAGTGCTCGTTTGCTACTCAAGCGTACCTCTGGAGGCTATAACCTGGGCAACTTCAAGGTTTGGCAAGCAGCCCCTGAGACACTACAATCCAAGCTTCCAAAAGGAAAAGGCTGCTTTTGTCGGAAGAGCCACCTACCCTTGTTAGCCCCCAGCATAAGTACCTGCAGGATGTCAGCTGCGAAGGGAAACAAACGGGACACACTGGGCACCTGAGAAGCTCCGCTCGACACTTGCAAGCAGCCTGTTTCTCTGGGGAAACATACTCGTTTCCTCCCCGGGCGTGCCTGCCGTGAGTAGAAGCTGGGCCTTCCTAGGGTTTTGCAAACAGCTCCTAGGCTACAAGAATCCACATTTCCAAAGGGGAAAAGACTGCTTTTTGAAGTGGGCCACCTATCCTAGTTCACAGCAAACATGAGTCCCTGCAGTAGTGGAGCTGCCGAGGGAGAGCATGGCGAAACCCTGGCAACTTCGCTAAATAACTTTTACTGTGCAGGCTTCGAACTGTGGCAAGTTCCCTGAAGGAGGGCTGGCCTGAGCGAGGCCTAGTTGGCTCTACCTCTTCCGTGGGCCTAGCAGGGTAAAGGAGGAAGTGTGTTCTTTGCTCAGCTTGGACCTCACTTAGACGTCCTGCTAAACCAACGAGCCAGTCGGTGTGAGCTCCTGGATGGAACGCTGAGCAGAGTGATTTTCTGAGTGCAGGTAGGGCCCTGGTCCTCACTGAGTGCACTTTCCCCATCTCATGAGAGCGGCTCAGACTGTCTTGGTGAGCTGGGTAAGCTGCGACAACCTAGGTTTCCAAAGGAAGACAGAGAGCAGTGTGCCGCCTTGGGCTCTGCATGCAAGAATTGTTCTGAAGGGCCTACACGGCTGCTTGTTGCTCAGCAGGCAGAGAGGAGACGTGGGGGGGGATCCGTGTGGTAGCATGGGAAACGGTGCGGAGGTCAGAGTGCTTGGAGTCCTGAAAGCTATCCTCGCGTTCCATTGAAGCACAACAACGGTGGAGACCTCATGGAAACCGAGGCACGCAGAGCTTGCCCGTTGGAAACTTAGGCACTACCCTGAGGCTCAGGGTGGCCTTGCGCTTTCCCAGGAGGAAGGAGGTGTGCGGGATTAACTCTCCTCCAGCGTGACAGGAACCCTGTTCTTCGGTAGAAAGTGCTCGTTTGCTACGCAAGCGTACCTCTTGAGGCTATAACCTGGGCAACTTCAAGGTTTGGCAAGCAGCCCCTGAGACACTACAATCCAAGCTTCCAAAGGGAAAAGGCTGCTTTTGTCGGCAGAGCCAACCAACTCTTGTTAGCACCCAGCATAAGTACCTGCAGTACGGGAGCTGCGAAGGGAAACAAACGGGACACACTGGGCACCTGAGAAGCTCCCCTCGACACTTGCAAGCAGCCTGTTTCTCTGGGGAAACATACTCGTTTCCCCCCCGGGCGTGCCTGCCGTGAGTAGAAGCTGGGCCTTCCTAGGGTTTTGCAAACAGCTCCAAGGCTACAAGAATCCACATTTCCAAAGGGGAAAAGACTGCTTTTTGAAGTGGGCCACCCATCCTAGTTCACAGCAAACATGAGTCCCTGCAGTAGTGGAGCTGCCGAGGGAGAGCATGGCGAAATCTTGGCAACTTCGCTAAGTATCTTTTACTGTGCAGGCTTCGAAGTGTGGCAAGATCCCTGAAGGAGGGCTGGCCTGAGCGAGGCCTAGTTGGCCCTACCTCTTCCGTGGGCCTAGCAGGGTAAAGGAGGAAGTGTGCTCTTTGCTCAGCTTGGACCTCACTTAGACGTCCTGCTAAACCAACGAGCCAGTCGGTGTGAGCTCCTGGATGGAAGGCTGAGCAGAGTGATTTTCTGAGTGCAGGTAGGGCCCTGGTCCTCACTGAGTCCACGTCTCCCAGCTCATGACAACGGCTCAGACTGTCTTCGTGAGCTGGGGCAAGCTGCGACCACCTAGGTTTCCAAAGGAAGACAGAGAGCAGTGTGCCGCCTTGGGTTCTGCATGCAAGAAGTGTTCCGAAGGGCCTACACGGCTGCTTGTTGCTCAGCAGGCAGAGAGGAGACGTGGTGGGATCTCTGTGGTAGCATGGGAAATGGTGCGGAGGTCATAGTGCTTGGAGTCCTGAAAGCTATCCTCGCGTTCCATTGAAGCACAACAACGGTGGAGACCTCATGGAAACCGAGGCACGCAGAGCTTGCCCGTTGGAAACTTAGGCACTACCCTGAGGCTCAGGGTGGCCTTGCGCTTTCCCAGGAGGAACGAGGTCTGCGGGATTAACTCTCCTGTAGCGTGATAGGAACGCTGTTCATCGGGTGAAAGTGCTCGTTTGCTACTCAAGCGTACCTGCGGAGGCTATAACCTGGGCAACTTCAAGGTTTGGCAAGCAGCCCCTGAGACACTACAATCCAAGCTTCCAAAGGGAAAAGGCTGCTTTTGTCGGCAGAGCCAACCAACCCTTGTTAGAACCCAGCATAAGTACCTGCAGTACGGGAGCTTCGAAGAGAAACAAACGGGACACACTGGGCACCTGAGAAGCTCCTCTCGACACTTGCAAGCAGCCTGTTTCTCTGGGGAAACATATTCGTTTCCTCCCCGGGCGTTCCTGCAGTGAGTAGAAGCTGGTCCTTCCTAGGGTTTCGCAAACAGCTCCGAGGCTACAAGAATCCACATTTCCAAAGGGGAAAAGCCTGCGTTTTGAAGCAATGCCACCTATCCTCGTTCACACCATACATGAGTCCCTGCAGTAGTGGAGCTGTCGAGGGAGAGCATGGCGAAACCCTGGCAACTTCGCTAAGTAACTTTTACTGTGCAGGCTTCGAAGTGTGGCAAGATCCCTGAAGGAGACCTGGCCTGAGCGTGGCCTACCTGGCTCTACCTCTTCTGTGGGCCTAGCAGGGTAAAGGAGGAATTGTGCTCTTTGCTCAGCTTGGACCTCACATCGACGTCCTGCTAAACCAACGAGCCAGTCGGTGTGAGCTCCTGGATGGAAGGCTGAGCAGAGTGATTTTCTGAGTGCATGTAGGGCCCTGGTCCTCACTGAGTTCTCGTTCTTCAGCACATGAGACCGGCTCAGACTGTCTTCGTAGCTGGGGCAAGCTGCGACAACCTAGGTTTCCAAAGGAAGACAGAGAGCAGTGTGCCGCCTTGGGCTCTGCATGCAAGAAGGGTTCTGAAGGGCTTACAGGGCTGCTTGTTGCTCAGCAGGCAGAGAGGAGACGTGGGGGGGATCTGTGTGGTAGCATGGGAAACGGTGCGGAGGTCAGAGTGCTTGGAGTCCTGAAAGCTATCCTCGCGTTCCATTGAAGCACAACAACGGTGGAGACCTCATGGAAACCGAGGCACGCAGAGCTTGCACGGAGCAAACTTAGGCACTACCCTGAGGCTCAGGGTGGACTTGCGCTTTCCCAGGAGGAACGAGGTCTGCGGGTTTAACTCTCCTCCAGCGTGATAGGAACCCTGTTCTTCGGTAGAAAGTGCTCGTTTGCTACGCAAGCGTACCTGCGGAGGCTATAACCTGGGCAACTTCAAGGTTTGGCAAGCAGCCCCTGAGACACTACAATCCAAGCTTCCAAAGGGAAAAGGCTGCTTTTGTCGGCAGAGCCAACCAACTCTTGTTAGCACCCAGGATAAGTACCTGCAGTACGGGAGTTGCTAAGGGAAACAAACGGGACACACTGGGCACCTGAGAAGCTCCGCTCGACACTTGCAAGCAGCCTGTTTCTCTGGGGAAACATACTCGTTTCCTCCCCGGGCGTGCCTGCCGTGAGTAGAAGCTGGGCCTTCCTAAGGTTTTGCAAACAGCTCCGAGGCTACAAGAATCCACATTTCCAAAGGGGAAAAGACTGCTTTTTGAAGTGGGCCACCTATCCTAGTTCACAGCAAACATGAGTCCCTGCAGTAGTGGAGCTGCCGAGGGAGAGCATGGCGAAACCCTGGCAACTTCGCTGAATAACTTTTACTGTGCAGGCTTCGAACTGTGGCAAGATCCCTGAAGGAGGGCTGGCCTGAGCGAGGCCTAGTTGGCTCTACCTCTTCTGTGGGCCTAGCAGGGTAAAGGAGGAAGTGTGTTCTTTGCTCAGCTTGGACCTCACTTAGACGTCCTGCTAAACCAACGAGCCAGTCGGTGTGAGCTCCTGGATGGAAGGCTGAGCAGAGTGATTTTCCGACTGAGGGAGGGCCCTGGTCCTCACTGAGTCCACTTTCCCCATCTCATGAGAGAGGCTCTGACTGTCTTGGTGAGCTGGGTAAGCTGGGACAACCTAGGTTTCCAAAGGAAGACAGAGAGCAGTGTGCCGCCTTGGGCTCTGCATGCAGAAGTGTTCTGAAGGGCCTACACGGCTGCTTGTTGCTCAGCAGGCAGAGAGGAGACGTGGGGGGGATCCGTGTGGTAGCATGGGAAACGGTGCGGAGGTCAGAGTGCTTGGAGTCCTGAAAGCTATCCTCGCGTTCCATTGAAGCACAACAACGGTGGAGACCTCATGGAAACCGAGGCACGCAGAGCTTGCCCGTTGGAAACTTAGGCACTACCCTGAGGCTCAGGGTGGCCTTGCGCTTTCCCAGGAGGAAGGAGGTCTGCGGGATTAACTCTCCTCCAGCGTGACAGGAACCCAGTTCTTCGGTAGAAAGTGCTCGTTTGCTACGCAAGCGTACCTGCGGAGGCTATAACCTGGGCAACTTCAAGGTTTGGCAAGCAGCCCCTGAGACACTACAATCCAAGCTTCCAAAGGGAAAAGGCTGCTTTTGTCGGCAGAGCCAACCAACTCTTGTTAGCAACCAGCATAAGTACCTGCAGTACGGGAGCTGCGAAGGGAAACAAACGGGACACACTGGGCACCTGAGAAGCTCCCCTCGACACTTGCAAGCAGCCTGTTTCTCTGGGGAAACATACTCGTTTCCTCCCCGGGAGTGCCTGCCGTGAGTAGAAGCTGGGCCTTCCTAGGGTTTTGCAAACAGCTCCGAGGCTACAAGAATCCACATTTCCAAAGGGGAAAAGACTGCTCTTTGAAGTGGGCCACCTATCCTAGTTCACAGCAAACATGAGTCCCTGCAGTAGTGGAGCTGCCGAGGGAGAGCATGGCGAAATCTTGGCAACTTCGCTAAGTATCTTTTACTGTGCAGGCTTCGAAGTGTGGCAAGATCCCTGAAGGAGGGCTGGCCTGAGCGAGGCCTAGTTGGCCCTACCTCTTCCGTGGGCCTAGCAGGGTAAAGGAGGAAGTGTGCTCTTTGCTCAGCTTGGACCTCACTTAGACGTCCTGCTAAACCAACGAGCCAGTCGGTGTGAGCTCCTGGATGGAAGGCTGAGCAGAGTGATTTTCTGAGTGCAGGTAGGGCCCTGGTCCTCACTGAGTCCACGTATCCCAGCTCATGAGAACGGCTCAGACTGTCTTCGTGAGCTGGGGCAAGCTGCGACCACCTAGGTTTCCAAAGGAAGACAGAGAGCAGTGTGCCGCCTTGGGTTCTGCATGCAAGAAGTGTTCCGAAGGGCCTACACGGCTGCTTGTTGCTCAGCAGGCAGAGAGGAGACGTGGGGGGATCTCTGTGGTAGCATGGGAAATGGTGCGGAGGTCATAGTGCTTGGAGTCCTGAAAGCTATCCTCGCGTTCCATTGAAGCACAACAACGGTGGAGACCTCATGGAAACCGAGGCACGCAGAGCTTGCCCGTTGGAAACTTAGGCACTACCCTGAGGCTCAGGGTGGCCTTGCGCTTTCCCAGGAGGAACGAGGTCTGCGGGATTAACTCTCCTCCAGCGTGACAGGAACCCTGTTCCTCGGGTGAAAGTGCTCGTTTGCTACTCAAGCGTACCTGCGGAGGCTATAACCTGGGCAACTTCAAGGTTTGGCAAGCAGCCCCTGAGACACTACAATCCAAGCTTCCAAAGGGAAAAGGCTGCTTTTGTCGGCAGAGCCAACCAACCCTTGTTAGAACCCAGCATAAGTACCTGCAGTACGGGAGCTTCGAAGAGAAACAAACGGGACACACTGGGCACCTGAGAAGCTCCTCTCGACACTTGCAAGCAGCCTGTTTCTCTGGGGAAACATATTCGTTTCCTCCCCGGGCGTTCCTGCAGTGAGTAGAAGCTGGTCCTTCCTAGGGTTTCGCAAACAGCTCCGAGGATACAAGAATCCACATTTCCAAAGGGGAAAAGCCTGCGTTTTGAAGCAATGCCACCTATCCTCGTTCACAGCATACATGAGTCCCTGCAGTAGTGGAGCTGTCGAGGGAGAGCATGGCGAAACCCTGGCAACTTCGCTAAGTAACTTTTACTGTGCAGGCTTCGAAGTGTGGCAAGATCCCTGAAGGAGACCTGGCCTGAGCGTGGCCTACTTGGCTCTACCTCTTCTGTGGGCCTAGCAGGGTAAAGGAGGAATTGTGCTCTTTGCTCAGCTTGGACCTCACATCGACGTCCTGCTAAACCAACGAGCCAGTCGGTGTGAGCTCCTGGATGGAAGGCTGAGCAGAGTGATTTTCTGAGTGCAGGTAGGGCCCTGGTCCTCACTGAGTTCACGTTCTTCAGCACATGAGACCGGCTCAGACTGTCTTCGTAGCTGGGGCAAGCTGCGACAACCTAGGTTTCCAAAGGAAGACAGAGAGCAGTGTGCCGCCTTGGGCTCTGCATGCAAGAAGGGTTCTGAAGGGCCTACACGGCTGCTTGTTGCTCAGCAGGCAGAGAGGAGACGTGGGGGGGATCTGTGTGGTAGCATGGGAAACGGTGCGGAGGTCAGAGTGCTTGGAGTCCTGAAAGCTATCCTCGCGTTCCATTGAAGCACAACAACGGTGGAGACCTCATGGAAACCGAGGCACGCAGAGCTTGCCCGTTGGAAACTTAGGCACTACCCTGAGGCTCAGGGTGGCCTTGCGCTTTCCCAGGAGGAAGGAGGTCTGCGGGATTAACTCTCCTCCAGCTTGACAGGAACCCTGTTCTTCGGTAGAAAGTGCTCGTTTGCTACGCAAGCGTACCTGCGGAGGCTATAACCTGGGCAACTTCAAGGTTTGGCAAGCAGCCCCTGAGACACTACAATCCAAGCTTCCAAAGGGAAAAGGCTGCTTTTGTCGGCAGAGCCAACCAACTCTTGTTAGCACCCAGCATAAGTACCTGCAGTACGGGAGCTGCGAAGGGAAACAAACGGGACACACTGGGCACCTGAGAAGCTCCCCTCGACACTTGCAAGCAGCCTGTTTCTCTGGGGAAACATACTCGTTTCCTCCCCGGGAGTGCCTGCCGTGAGTAGAAGCTGGGCCTTCCTAGGGTTTTGCAAACAGCTCCGAGGCTACAAGAATCCACATTTCCAAAGGGGAAAAGACTGCTTTTTGAAGTGGGCCACCTATCCTAGTTCACAGCAAACATGAGTCCCTGCAGTAGTGGAGCTGCCGAGGGAGAGCATGGCGAAATCTTGGCAACTTCGCTAAGTATCTTTTACTGTGCAGGCTTCGAAGTGTGGCAAGATCCCTGAAGGATGGCTGGCCTGAGCGAGGCCTAGTTGGCCCTACCTCTTCTGTGGGCCTAGCAGAGTAAAGGAGGAAGTGTGCTCTTTGCTCAGCTTGGACCTCACTTAGACGTCCTGCTAAACCAACGAGCCAGTCGGAGTGAGCTCCTGGATGGAAGGCTGAGCAGAGTGATTTTCTGAGTGCAGGTAGGGCCCTGGTCCTCACTGAGTCCACGTCTCCCAGCTCATGAGAACGGCTCAGACTGTCTTCGTGAGCTGGGGCAAGCTGCGACCACCTAGGTTTCCAAAGGAAGACAGAGAGCAGTGTGCCGCCTTGGGTTCTGCATGCAAGAAGTGTTCCGAAGGGCCTACACGGCTGCTTGTTGCTCAGCAGGCAGAGAGGAGACGTGGGGGGATCTGTGTGGTAGCATGGGAAATGGTGCGGAGGTCAGAGTGCTTGGAGTCCTGAAAGCTATCCTCGCGTTCCATTGAAGCACAACAACGATGGAGACCTCATGGAAACCGAGGCACGCAGAGCTTGCCCTGTGGAAACTTAGGCACTACCCTGAGGCTCAGGGTGGCCTTGCGCTTTCCCAGGAGGAACGAGGTCTGCGGGATTAACTCTCCTCCAGCGTGACAGGAACCCTGTTCCTCGGGTGAAAGTGCTCGTTTGCTACTCAAGCGTACCTCTGGAGGCTATAACCTGGGCAACTTCAAGGTTTGGCAAGCAGCCCCTGAGACACTACAATCCAAGCTTCCAAAAGGAAAAGGCTGCTTTTGTCGGAAGAGCCACCTACCCTTGTTAGCCCCCAGCATAAGTACCTGCAGGATGTCAGCTGCGAAGGGAAACAAACGGGACACACTGGGCACCTGAGAAGCTCCGCTCGACACTTGCAAGCAGCCTGTTTCTCTGGGGAAACATACTCGTTTCCTCCCCGGGCGTGCCTGCCGTGAGTAGAAGCTGGGCCTTCCTAGGGTTTTGCAAACAGCTCCGAGGCTACAAGAATCCACATTTCCAAAGGGGAAAAGACTGCTTTTTGAAGTGGGCCACCTATCCTAGTTCACAGCAAACATGAGTCCCTGCAGTAGTGGAGCTGCCGAGGGAGAGCATGGCGAAACCCTGGCAACTTCGCTAAATAACTTTTACTGTGCAGGCTTCGAAGTGTGGCAAGATCCCTGAAGGAGGGCTGGCCTGAGCGAGGCCTAGTTGGCTCTACCTCTTCCGTGGGCCTAGCAGGGTAAAGGAGGAAGTGTGTTCTTTGCTCAGCTTGGACCTCACTTAGACGTCCTGCTAAACCAACGAGCCAGTCGGTGTGAGCTCCTGGATGGAAGGCTGAGCAGAGTGATGTTCTGAGTGCAGGTAGGGCCCTGGTCCTCACTGAGTCCACTTTCCCCATCTCATGAGAGCGGCTCAGACTGTCTTGGTGAGTTGGGTAAGCTGCGACAACCTAGGTTTCCAAAGGAAGACAGAGAGCAGTGTGCCGCCTTGGGCTCTGCATGCAGAAGTGTTCTGAAGGGCCTACACGGCTGCTTGTTGCTCAGCAGGCAGAGAGGAGACGTGGGGGGGATCCGTGTGGTAGCATGGGAAACGGTGCGGAGGTCAGAGTGCTTGGAGTCCTGAAAGCTATCCTCGCGTTCCATTGAAGCACAACAACGGTGGAGACCTCATGGAAACCGAGGCACGCAGAGCTTGCCCGTTGGAAACTTAGGCACTACCCTGAGGCTCAGGGTGTCCTTGCGCTTTCCCAGGAGGAAGGAGGTCTGCGGGATTAACTCTCCTCCAGCGTGACAGGAACCCTGTTCTTCGGTAGAAAGTGCTCGTTTGCTACGCAAGCGTACCTGCGGAGGCTATAACCTGGGCAACTTCAAGGTTTGGCAAGCAGCCCCTGAGACACTACAATCCAAGCTTCCAAAAGGAAAAGGCTGCTTTTGTCGGAAGAGCCAGCTACCCTTGTTAGCCCCCAGCATAAGTACCTGCAGGATGTCAGCTGCGAAGGGAAACAAACGGGACACACTGGGCACCTGAGAAGCTCCCCTCGACACTTGCAAGCAGCCTGTTTCTCTGGGGAAACATACTCGTTTCCTGCCGGGGCGTGCCTGCAGTGAGTAGAAGCTGGGCCTTCCTAGGGTTTCGCAAACAGCTCCTAGGCTACAAGAATCCACCTTTCCAAAGGGGAAAAGACTGCTTTTTGAAGTGGGCCACCTAACCTAGTTCACAGCAAACATGGTTCCGTGCAGTAGTGGAGCTGCCGAGGGAGAGCATGACGAAACCCTGGCAACTTCGCTAAGTATCTTTTACTGTGCAGGCTTCGAACTGTGGCAAGATCCCTGAAGGAGGGCTGGCCTGAGCGAGGCCTAGTTGTCTCTACCTCTTCCGGGGGCCTAGCAGGGTAAAGGAGGAATTGTGCTCTTGCTCAGCTTGGACCTCACTTAGACGTCCGGCTAAACCAACGAGCCAGTCGGTGTGAGTTCCTGGATGGAAGGCTGAGCAGAGTGATTTTCTGTGTGCAGGTAGGGCCCTGGTCCTCACTGAGTCCACGTTCCCCCGCTCATGAAACCGGCTCAGACTGTCTTCGTGAGCTGGGTAAGCTCCGACAACCTAGGTTTCCAAAGGAAGACAGAGAGCAGTGTCCCGCCTTGGGCTCTGCATGCAAGAAGTGTTCTGAAGGGCCTACACGGCTGCTTGTTGCTCAGCAGGCAGAGAGGAGACGTGGGGGGGATCCGTGTGGTAGCATGGGAAACGGTGCGGAGGCCAGAGTGCTTGGAGTCCTGAAAGCTATCCTCGCGTTCCATTGAAGCACAACAACGGTGGAGACCTCATGGAAACCGAGGCACGCAGAGCTTGCACGGAGCAAACTTAGGCACTACCCTGAGGCTCAGGGTGGCCTTGCGCTTTCCCAGGAGGAACGAGGTCTGCGGGATTAACTCTCCTCCAGCGTGACAGGAACCCTGTTCCTCGGGTGAAAGTGCTCGTTTGCTACTCAAGCGTACCTCTGGAGGCTATAACCTGGGCAACTTCAAGGTTTGGCAAGCAGCCCCTGAGACACTACAATCCAAGCTTCCAAAAGGAAAAGGCTGCTTTTGTCGGAAGAGCCACCTACCCTTGTTAGCCCCCAGCATAAGTACCTGCAGGATGTCAGCTGCGAAGGGAAACAAACGGGACACACTGGGCACCTGAGAAGCTCCGCTCGACACTTGCAATCAGCCTGTTTCTCTGGGGAAACGTACTCGTTTCCTCCCCGGGCGTGCCTGCCGTGAGTAGAAGCTGGGCCTTCCTAAGGTTTTGCAAACAGCTCCGAGGCTACAAGAATCCACATTTCCAAAGGGGAAAAGACTGCTTTTTGAAGTGGGCCACCTATCCTAGTTCACAGCAAACATGAGACCCTGCAGTAGTGGAGCTGCCGAGGGAGAGCATGGCGAAACCCTGGCAACTTCGCTGAATAACTTTTACTGTGCAGGCTTCGAACTGTGGCAAGATCCCTGAAGGAGGGCTGGCCTGAGCGAGGCCTAGTTGGCTCTACCTCTTCTGTGGGCCTAGCAGGGTAAAGGAGGAAGTGTGTTCTTTGCTCAGCTTGGACCTCACTTAGACGTCCTGCTAAACCAACGAGCCAGTCGGTGTGAGCTCCTGGATGGAAGGCTGAGCAGAGTGATTTTCCGACTGCAGGTAGGGCCCTGGTCCTCAGTGAGTCCACTTTCCCCATCTCATGAGAGAGGCTCTGACTGTCTTGGTGAGCTGGGTAAGCTGGGACAACCTAGGTTTCCAAAGGAAGACAGAGAGCAGTGTGCCACCTTGGGCTCTGCATGCAGAAGTGTTCTGAAGGGCCTACACGGCTGCTTGTTGCTCAGCAGGCAGAGAGGAGACGTGGGGGGGATCCGTGTGGTAGCATGGGAAACGGTGCGGAGGTCAGAGTGCTTGGAGTCCTGAAAGCTATCCTCGCGTTCCATTGAAGCACAACAACGGTGGAGACCTCATGGAAACCGAGGCACGCAGAGCTTGCCCGTTGGAAACTTAGGCACTACCCTGAGGCTCAGGGTGGCCTTGCGCTTTCCCAGGAGGAAGGAGGTCTGCGGGATTAACTCTCCTCCAGCGTGACAGGAACCCTGTTCTTCGGTAGAAAGTGCTCGTTTGCTACGCAAGCGTACCTGCGGAGGCTATAACCTGGGCAACTTCAAGGTTTGGCAAGCAGCCCCTGAGACACTACAATCCAAGCTTCCAAAGGGAAAAGGCTGCTTTTGTCGGCAGAGCCAACCAACTCTTGTTAGCACCCAGCATAAGTACCTGCAGTACGGGAGCTGCGAAGGGAAACAAACGGGACACACTGGGCACCTGAGAAGCTCCCCTCGACACTTGCAAGCAGCCTGTTTCTCTGGGGAAACATACTCGTTTCCTCCCCGGGAGTGCCTGCCGTGAGTAGAAGCTGGGCCTTCCTAGGGTTTTGCAAACAGCTCCGAGGCTACAAGAATCCACATTTCCAAAGGGGAAAAGACTGCTTTTTGAAGTGGGCCACCTATCCTAGTTCACAGCAAACATGAGTCCCTGCAGTAGTGGAGCTGCCGAGGGAGAGCATGGCGAAATCTTGGCAACTTCGCTAAGTATCTTTTACTGTGCAGGCTTCGAAGTGTGGCAAGATCCCTGAAGGATGGCTGGCCTGAGCGAGGCCTAGTTGGCCCTACCTCTTCTGTGGGCCTAGCAGGGTAAAGGAGGAAGTGTGCTCTTTGCTCAGCTTGGACCTCACTTAGACGTCCTGCTAAACCAACGAGCCAGTCGGAGTGAGCTCCTGGATGGAAGGCTGAGCAGAGTGATTTTCTGAGTGCAGGTAGGGCCCTGGTCCTCACTGAGTCCACGTCTCCCAGCTCATGAGAACGGCTCAGACTGTCTTCGTGAGCTGGGGCAAGCTGCGACCACCTAGGTTTCCAAAGGAAGACAGAGAGCAGTGTGCCGCCTTGGGTTCTGCATGCAAGAAGTGTTCCGAAGGGCCTACACGGCTGCTTGTTGCTCAGCAGGCAGAGAGGAGACGTGGGGGGATCTGTGTGGTAGCATGGGAAATGGTGCGGAGGTCAGAGTGCTTGGAGTCCTGAAAGCTATCCTCGCGTTCCATTGAAGCACAACAACGATGGAGACCTCATGGAAACCGAGGCACGCAGAGCTTGCCCTGTGGAAACTTAGGCACTACCCTGAGGCTCAGGGTGGCCTTGCGCTTTCCCAGGAGGAACGAGGTCTGCGGGATTAACTCTCCTCCAGCGTGACAGGAACCCTGTTCCTCGGGTGAAAGTGCTCGTTTGCTACTCAAGCGTACCTCTGGAGGCTATAACCTGGGCAACTTCAAGGTTTGGCAAGCAGCCCCTGAGACACTACAATCCAAGCTTCCAAAAGGAAAAGGCTGCTTTTGTCGGAAGAGCCACCTACCCTTGTTAGCCCCCAGCATAAGTACCTGCAGGATGTCAGCTGCGAAGGGAAACAAACGGGACACACTGGGCACCTGAGAAGCTCCGCTCGACACTTGCAAGCAGCCTGTTTCTCTGGGGAAACATACTCGTTTCCTCCCCGGGCGTGCCTGCCGTGAGTAGAAGCTGGGCCTTCCTAGGGTTTTGCAAACAGCTCCGAGGCTACAAGAATCCACATTTCCAAAGGGGAAAAGACTGCTTTTTGAAGTGGGCCACCTATCCTAGTTCACAGCAAACATGAGTCCCTGCAGTAGTGGAGCTGCCGAGGGAGAGCATGGCGAAACCCTGGCAACTTCGCTAAATAACTTTTACTGTGCAGGCTTCGAACTGTGGCAAGTTCCCTGAAGGAGGGCTGGCCTGAGCGAGGCCTAGTTGGCTCTACCTCTTCCGTGGGCCTAGCAGGGTAAAGGAGGAAGTGTGTTCTTTGCTCAGCTTGGACCTCACTTAGACGTCCTGCTAAACCAACGAGCCAGTCGGTGTGAGCTCCTGGATGGAAGGCTGAGCAGAGTGATTTTCTGAGTGCAGGTAGGGCCCTGGTCCTCACTGAGTGCACTTTCCCCATCTCATGTGAGCGGCTCAGACTGTCTTGGTGAGCTGGGTAAGCTGCGACAACCTAGGTTTCCAAAGGAAGACAGAGAGCAGTGTGCCGCCTTGGGCTCTGCATGCAAGAATTGTTCTGAAGGGCCTACACGGCTGCTTGTTGCTCAGCAGGCAGAGAGGAGACGTGGGGGGGGATCCGTGTGGTAGCATGGGAAACGGTGCGGAGGTCAGAGTGCTTGGAGTCCTGAAAGCTATCCTCGCGTTCCATTGAAGCACAACAACGGTGGAGACCTCATGGAAACCGAGGCACGCAGAGCTTGCCCGTTGGAAACTTAGGCACTACCCTGAGGCTCAGGGTGTCCTTGCGCTTTCCCAGGAGGAAGGAGGTCTGCGGGATTAACTCTCCTCCAGCGTGACAGGAACCCTGTTCTTCGGTAGAAAGTGCTCGTTTGCTACGCAAGCGTACCTGCGGAGGCTATAACCTGGGCAACTTCAAGGTTTGGCAAGCAGCCCCTGAGACACTACAATCCAAGCTTCCAAAGGGAAAAGGCTGCTTTTGTCGGCAGAGCCAACCAACTCTTGTTAGCACCCAGCATAAGTACCTGCAGTACGGGAGCTGCGAAGGGAAACAAACGGGACACACTGGGCACCTGAGAAGCTCCCCTCGACACTTGCAAGCAGCCTGTTTCTCTGGGGAAACATACTCGTTTCCCCCCCGGGCGTGCCTGCCGTGAGTAGAAGCTGGGCCTTCCTAGGGTTTTGCAAACAGCTCCGAGGCTACAAGAATCCACATTTCCAAAGGGGAAAAGACTGCTTTTTGAAGTGGGCCACCCATCCTAGTTCACAGCAAACATGAGTCCCTGCAGTAGTGGAGCTGCCGAGGGAGAGCATGGCGAAATCTTGGCAACTTCGCTAAGTATCTTTTACTGTGCAGGCTTCGAAGTGTGGCAAGATCCCTGAAGGAGGGCTGGCCTGAGCGAGGCCTAGTTGGCCCTACCTCTTCCGTGGGCCTAGCAGGGTAAAGGAGGAAGTGTGCTCTTTGCTCAGCTTGGACCTCACTTAGACGTCCTGCTAAACCAACGAGCCAGTCGGTGTGAGCTCCTGGATGGAAGGCTGAGCAGAGTGATTTTCTGAGTGCAGGTAGGGCCCTGGTCCTCACTGAGTCCACGTCTCCCAGCTCATGAGAACGGCTCAGACTGTCTTCGTGAGCTGGGGCAAGCTGCGACCACCTAGGTTTCCAAAGGAAGACAGAGAGCAGTGTGCCGCCTTGGGTTCTGCATGCAAGAAGTGTTCCGAAGGGCCTACACGGCTGCTTGTTGCTCAGCAGGCAGAGAGGAGACGTGGGGGGATCTGTGTGGTAGCATGGGAAATGGTGCGGAGGTCAGAGTGCTTGGAGTCCTGAAAGCTATCCTCGCGTTCCATTGAAGCACAACAACGATGGAGACCTCATGGAAACCGAGGCACGCAGAGCTTGCCCTGTGGAAACTTAGGCACTACCCTGAGGCTCAGGGTGGCCTTGCGCTTTCCCAGGAGGAACGAGGTCTGCGGGATTAACTCTCCTCCAGCGTGACAGGAACCCTGTTCCTCGGGTGAAAGTGCTCGTTTGCTACTCAAGCGTACCTCTGGAGGCTATAACCTGGGCAACTTCAAGGTTTGGCAAGCAGCCCCTGAGACACTACAATCCAAGCTTCCAAAAGGAAAAGGCTGCTTTTGTCGGAAGAGCCACCTACCCTTGTTAGCCCCCAGCATAAGTACCTGCAGGATGTCAGCTGCGAAGGGAAACAAACGGGACACACTGGGCACCTGAGAAGCTCCGCTCGACACTTGCAAGCAGCCTGTTTCTCTGGGGAAACATACTCGTTTCCTCCCAGGGCGTGCCTGCCGTGAGTAGAAGCTGGGCCTTCCTAGGGTTTTGCAAACAGCTCCGAGGCTACAAGAATCCACATTTCCAAAGGGGAAAAGACTGCTTTTTGAAGTGGGCCACCTATCCTAGTTCACAGCAAACATGAGTCCCTGCAGTAGTGGAGCTGCCGAGGGAGAGCATGGCGAAACCCTGGCAACTTCGCTAAATAACTTTTACTGTGCAGGCTTCGAACTGTGGCAAGTTCCCTGAAGGAGGGCTGGCCTGAGCGAGGCCTAGTTGGCTCTACCTCTTCCGTGGGCCTAGCAGGGTAAAGGAGGAAGTGTGTTCTTTGCTCAGCTTGGACCTCACTTAGACCTCCTGCTAAACCAACGAGCCAGTCGGTGTGAGCTCCTGGATGGAAGGCTGAGCAGAGTGATTTTCTGAGTGCAGGTAGGGCCCTGGTCCTCACTGAGTGCACTTTCCCCATCTCATGTGAGCGGCTCAGACTGTCTTGGTGAGCTGGGTAAGCTGCGACAACCTAGGTTTCCAAAGGAAGACAGAGAGCAGTGTGCCGCCTTGGGCTCTGCATGCAAGAATTGTTCTGAAGGGCCTACACGGCTGCTTGTTGCTCAGCAGGCAGAGAGGAGACGTGGGGGGGGATCCGTGTGGTAGCATGGGAAACGGTGCGGAGGTCAGAGTGCTTGGAGTCCTGAAAGCTATCCTCGCGTTCCATTGAAGCACAACAACGGTGGAGACCTCATGGAAACCGAGGCACGCAGAGCTTGCCCGTTGGAAACTTAGGCACTACCCTGAGGCTCAGGGTGTCCTTGCGCTTTCCCAGGAGGAAGGAGGTCTGCGGGATTAACTCTCCTCCAGCGTGACAGGAACCCTGTTCTTCGGTAGAAAGTGCTCGTTTGCTACGCAAGCGTACCTGCGGAGGCTATAACCTGGGCAACTTCAAGGTTTGGCAAGCAGCCCCTGAGACACTACAATCCAAGCTTCCAAAGGGAAAAGGCTGCTTTTGTCGGCAGAGCCAACCAACTCTTGTTAGCACCCAGCATAAGTACCTGCAGTACGGGAGCTGCGAAGGGAAACAAACGGGACACACTGGGCACCTGAGAAGCTCCCCTCGACACTTGCAAGCAGCCTGTTTCTCTGGGGAAACATACTCGTTTCCCCCCCGGGCGTGCCTGCCGTGAGTAGAAGCTGGGCCTTCCTAGGGTTTTGCAAACAGCTCCGAGGCTACAAGAATCCACATTTCCAAAGGGGAAAAGACTGCTTTTTGAAGTGGGCCACCCATCCTAGTTCACAGCAAACATGAGTCCCTGCAGTAGTGGAGCTGCCGAGGGAGAGCATGGCGAAATCTTGGCAACTTCGCTAAGTATCTTTTACTGTGCAGGCTTCGAAGTGTGGCAAGATCCCTGAAGGAGGGCTGGCCTGAGCGAGGCCTAGTTGGCCCTACCTCTTCCGTGGGCCTAGCAGGGTAAAGGAGGAAGTGTGCTCTTTGCTCAGCTTGGACCTCACTTAGACGTCCTGCTAAACCAACGAGCCAGTCGGTGTGAGCTCCTGGATGGAAGGCTGAGCAGAGTGATTTTCTGAGTGCAGGTAGGGCCCTGGTCCTCACTGAGTCCACGTCTCCCAGCTCATGAGAACGGCTCAGACTGTCTTCGTGAGCTGGGGCAAGCTGCGACCACCTAGGTTTCCAAAGGAAGACAGAGAGCAGTGTGCCGCCTTGGGTTCTGCATGCAAGAAGTGTTCCGAAGGGCCTACACGGCTGCTTGTTGCTCAGCAGGCAGAGAGGAGACGTGGGGGGATCTGTGTGGTAGCATGGGAAATGGTGCGGAGGTCAGAGTGCTTGGAGTCCTGAAAGCTATCCTCGCGTTCCATTGAAGCACAACAACGATGGAGACCTCATGGAAACCGAGGCACGCAGAGCTTGCCCTGTGGAAACTTAGGCACTACCCTGAGGCTCAGGGTGGCCTTGCGCTTTCCCAGGAGGAACGAGGTCTGCGGGATTAACTCTCCTCCAGCGTGACAGGAACCCTGTTCCTCGGGTGAAAGTGCTCGTTTGCTACTCAAGCGTACCTCTGGAGGCTATAACCTGGGCAACTTCAAGGTTTGGCAAGCAGCCCCTGAGACACTACAATCCAAGCTTCCAAAAGGAAAAGGCTGCTTTTGTCGGAAGAGCCACCTACCCTTGTTAGCCCCCAGCATAAGTACCTGCAGGATGTCAGCTGCGAAGGGAAACAAACGGGACACACTGGGCACCTGAGAAGCTCCGCTCGACACTTGCAAGCAGCCTGTTTCTCTGGGGAAACATACTCGTTTCCTCCCAGGGCGTGCCTGCCGTGAGTAGAAGCTGGGCCTTCCTAGGGTTTTGCAAACAGCTCCGAGGCTACAAGAATCCACATTTCCAAAGGGGAAAAGACTGCTTTTTGAAGTGGGCCACCTATCCTAGTTCACAGCAAACATGAGTCCCTGCAGTAGTGGAGCTGCCGAGGGAGAGCATGGCGAAACCCTGGCAACTTCGCTAAATAACTTTTACTGTGCAGGCTTCGAACTGTGGCAAGTTCCCTGAAGGAGGGCTGGCCTGAGCGAGGCCTAGTTGGCTCTACCTCTTCCGTGGGCCTAGCAGGGTAAAGGAGGAAGTGTGTTCTTTGCTCAGCTTGGACCTCACTTAGACCTCCTGCTAAACCAACGAGCCAGTCGGTGTGAGCTCCTGGATGGAAGGCTGAGCAGAGTGATTTTCTGAGTGCAGGTAGGGCCCTGGTCCTCACTGAGTGCACTTTCCCCATCTCATGTGAGCGGCTCAGACTGTCTTGGTGAGCTGGGTAAGCTGCGACAACCTAGGTTTCCAAAGGAAGACAGAGAGCAGTGTGCCGCCTTGGGCTCTGCATGCAAGAATTGTTCTGAAGGGCCTACACGGCTGCTTGTTGCTCAGCAGGCAGAGAGGAGACGTGGGGGGGGATCCGTGTGGTAGCATGGGAAACGGTGCGGAGGTCAGAGTGCTTGGAGTCCTGAAAGCTATCCTCGCGTTCCATTGAAGCACAACAACGGTGGAGACCTCATGGAAACCGAGTCACGCAGAGCTTGCCCGTTGGAAACTTAGGCACTACCCTGAGGCTCAGGGTGGCCTTGCGCTTTCCCAGGAGGAACGAGGTCTGCGGGATTAACTCTCCTCCAGCGTGACAGGAACCCTGTTCTTCGGTAGAAAGTGCTCGTTTGCTACGCAAGCGTACCTGCGGAGGCTATAACCTGGGCAACTTCAAGGTTTGGCAAGCAGCCCCTGAGACACTACAATCCAAGCTTCCAAAGGGAAAAGGCTGCTTTTGTCGGCAGAGCCAACCAACTCTTGTTAGCACCCAGCATAAGTACCTGCAGTACGGGAGCTGCGAAGGGAAACAAACGGGACACACTGGGCACCTGAGAAGCACCCCTCGACACTTGCAAGCAGCCTGTTTCTCTGGGGAAACATACTCGTTTCCCCCCCGGGCGTGCCTGCCGTGAGTAGAAGCTGGGCCTTCCTAGGGTTTTCCAAACAGCTCCGAGGCTACAAGAATCCACATTTCCAAAGGGGAAAAGACTGCTTTTTGAAGTGGGCCACCCATCCTAGTTCACAGCAAACATGAGTCCCTGCAGTAGTGGAGCTGCCGAGGGAGAGCATGGCGAAATCTTGGCAACTTCGCTAAGTATCTTTTACTGTGCAGGCTTCGAAGTGTGGCAAGATCCCTGAAGGAGGGCTGGCCTGAGCGAGGCCTAGTTGGCCCTACCTCTTCCGTGGGCCTAGCAGGGTAAAGGAGGAAGTGTGCTCTTTGCTCAGCTTGGACCTCACTTAGACGTCCTGCTAAACCAACGAGCCAGTCGGTGTGAGCTCCTGGATGGAAGGCTGAGCAGAGTGATTTTCTGAGTGCAGGTAGGGCCCTGGTCCTCACTGAGTCCACGTCTCCCAGCTCATGAGAACGGCTCAGACTGTCTTCGTGAGCTGGGGCAAGCTGCGACCACCTAGGTTTCCAAAGGAAGACAGAGAGCAGTGTGCCGCCTTGGGTTCTGCATGCAAGAAGTGTTCCGAAGGGCCTACACGGCTGCTTGTTGCTCAGCAGGCAGAGAGGAGACGTGGGGGGATCTGTGTGGTAGCATGGGAAATGGTGCGGAGGTCAGAGTGCTTGGAGTCCTGAAAGCTATCCTCGCGTTCCATTGAAGCACAACAACGATGGAGACCTCATGGAAACCGAGGCACGCAGAGCTTGCCCTGTGGAAACTTAGGCACTACCCTGAGGCTCAGGGTGGCCTTGCGCTTTCCCAGGAGGAACGAGGTCTGCGGGATTAACTCTCCTCCAGCGTGACAGGAACCCTGTTCCTCGGGTGAAAGTGCTCGTTTGCTACTCAAGCGTACCTCTGGAGGCTATAACCTGGGCAACTTCAAGGTTTGGCAAGCAGCCCCTGAGACACTACAATCCAAGCTTCCAAAAGGAAAAGGCTGCTTTTGTCGGAAGAGCCACCTACCCTTGTTAGCCCCCAGCATAAGTACCTGCAGGATGTCAGCTGTGAAGGGAAACAAACGGGACACACTGGGCACCTGAGAAGCTCCGCTCGACACTTGCAAGCAGCCTGTTTCTCTGGGGAAACATACTCGTTTCCTCCCCGGGCGTGCCTGCCGTGAGTAGAAGCTGGGCCTTCCTAGGGTTTTGCAAACAGCTCCGAGGCTACAAGAATCCACATTTCCAAAGGGGAAAAGACTACTTTTTGAAGTGGGCCATCTATCCTAGTTCACAGCAAACATGAGTCCCTGCAGTAGTGGAGCTGCCGAGGGAGAGCATGGCGAAACCCTGGCAACTTCGCTAAATAACTTTTACTGTGCAGGCTTCGAAGTGTGGCAAGATCCCTGAAGGAGGGCTGGCCTGAGCGAGGCCTAGTTGGCTCTACCTCTTCCGTGGGCCTAGCAGGGTAAAGGAGGAAGTGTGTTCTTTGCTCAGCTTGGACCTCACTTAGACGTCCTGCTAAACCAACGAGCCAGTCGGTGTGAGCTCCTGGATGGAAGGCTGAGCAGAGTGATGTTCTGAGTGCAGGTAGGGCCCTGGTCCTCACTGAGTCCACTTTCCCCATCTCATGAGAGCGGCTCAGACTGTCTTGGTGAGTTGGGTAAGCTGCGACAACCTAGGTTTCCAAAGGAAGACAGAGAGCAGTGTGCCGCCTTGGGCTCTGCATGCAGAAGTGTTCTGAAGGGCCTACACGGCTGCTTGTTGCTCAGCAGGCAGAGAGGAGACGTGGGGGGGATCCGTGTGGTAGCATGGGAAACGGTGCGGAGGTCAGAGTGCTTGGAGTCCTGAAAGCTATCCTCGCGTTCCATTGAAGCACAACAACGGTGGAGACCTCATGGAAACCGAGGCACGCAGAGCTTGCCCGTTGGAAACTTAGGCACTACCCTGAGGCTCAGGGTGGCCTTGCGCTTTCCCAGGAGGAAGGAGGTCTGCGGGATTAACTCTCCTCCAGCGTGACAGGAACCCTGTTCTTCGGTAGAAAGTGCTCGTTTGCTACGCAAGCGTACCTGCGGAGGCTATAACCTGGGCAACTTCAAGGTTTGGCAAGCAGCCCCTGAGACACTACAATCCAAGCTTCCAAAAGGAAAAGGCTGCTTTTGTCGGAAGAGCCAGCTACCCTTGTTAGCCCCCAGCATAAGTACCTGCAGGATGTCAGCTGCGAAGGGAAACAAACGGGACACACTGGGCACCTGAGAAGCTCCCCTCGACACTTGCAAGCAGCCTGTTTCTCTGGGGAAACATACTCGTTTCCTGCCGGGGCGTGCCTGCAGTGAGTAGAAGCTGGGCCTTCCTAGGGTTTCGCAAACAGCTCCTAGGCTACAAGAATCCACCTTTCCAAAGGGGAAAAGACTGCTTTTTGAAGTGGGCCACCTAACCTAGTTCACAGCAAACATGGTTCCGTGCAGTAGTGGAGCTGCCGAGGGAGAGCATGGCGAAACCCTGGCAACTTCGCTAAGTATCTTTTACTGTGCAGGCTTCGAACTGTGGCAAGATCCCTGAAGGAGGGCTGGCCTGAGCGAGGCCTAGTTGTCTCTACCTCTTCCGGGGGCCTAGCAGGGTAAAGGAGGAATTGTGCTCTTGCTCAGCTTGGACCTCACTTAGACGTCCTGCTAAACCAACGAGCCAGTCGGTGTGAGTTCCTGGATGGAAGGCTGAGCAGAGTGATTTTCTGTGTGCAGGTAGGGCCCTGGTCCTCACTGAGTCCACGTTCCCCCGCTCATGAAACCGGCTCAGACTGTCTTCGTGAGCTGGGTAAGCTCCGACAACCTAGGTTTCCAAAGGAAGACAGAGAGCAGTGTCCCGCCTTGGGGTCTGCATGCAAGAAGTGTTCTGAAGGGCCTACACGGCTGCTTGTTGCTCAGCAGGCAGAGAGGAGACGTGGGGGGGATCCGTGTGGTAGCATGGGAAACGGTGCGGAGGCCAGAGTGCTTGGAGTCCTGAAAGCTATCCTCGCGTTCCATTGAAGCACAACAACGGTGGAGACCTCATGGAAACCGAGGCACGCAGAGCTTGCACGGAGCAAACTTAGGCACTACCCTGAGGCTCAGGGTGGCCTTGCGCTTTCCCAGGAGGAACGAGGTCTGCGGGATTAACTCTCCTCCAGCGTGACAGGAACCCTGTTCCTCGGGTTAAAGTGCTCGTTTGCTACTCAAGCGTACCTCTGGAGGCTATAACCTGGGCAACTTCAAGGTTTGGCAAGCAGCCCCTGAGACACTACAATCCAAGCTTCCAAAAGGAAAAGGCTGCTTTTGTCGGAAGAGCCACCTACCCTTGTTAGCCCCCAGCATAAGTACCTGCAGGATGTCAGCTGCGAAGGGAAACAAACGGGACACACTGGGCACCTGAGAAGCTCCGCTCGACACTTGCAAGCAGCCTGTTTCTCTGGGGAAACATACTCGTTTCCTCCCCGGGCGTGCCTGCCGTGAGTAGAAGCTGGGCCTTCCTAGGGTTTTGCAAACAGCTCCGAGGCTACAAGAATCCACATTTCCAAAGGGGAAAAGACTGCTTTTTGAAGTGGGCCACCTATCCTAGTTCACAGCAAACATGAGTCCCTGCAGTAGTGGAGCTGCCGAGGGAGAGCATGGCGAAACCCTGGCAACTTCGCTAAATAACTTTTACTGTGCAGGCTTCGAACTGTGGCAAGTTCCCTGAAGGAGGGCTGGCCTGAGCGAGGCCTAGTTGGCTCTACCTCTTCCGTGGGCCTAGCAGGGTAAAGGAGGAAGTGTGTTCTTTGCTCAGCTTGGACCTCACTTAGACGTCCTGCTAAACCAACGAGCCAGTCGGTGTGAGCTCCTGGATGGAAGGCTGAGCAGAGTGATTTTCCGACTGCAGGTAGGGCCCTGGTCCTCACTGAGTGCACTTTCCCCATCTCATGTGAGCGGCTCAGACTGTCTTGGTGAGCTGGGTAAGCTGCGACAACCTAGGTTTCCAAAGGAAGACAGAGAGCAGTGTGCCGCCTTGGGCTCTGCATGCAAGAATTGTTCTGAAGGGCCTACACGGCTGCTTGTTGCTCAGCAGGCAGAGAGGAGACGTGGGGGGGGATCCGTGTGGTAGCATGGGAAACGGTGCGGAGGTCAGAGTGCTTGGAGTCCTGAAAGCTATCCTCGCGTTCCATTGAAGCACAACAACGGTGGAGACCTCATGGAAACCGAGGCACGCAGAGCTTGCCCGTTGGAAACTTAGGCACTACCCTGAGGCTCAGGGTGTCCTTGCGCTTTCCCAGGAGGAAGGAGGTCTGCGGGATTAACTCTCCTCCAGCGTGACAGGAACCCTGTTCCTCGGTAGAAAGTGCTCGTTTGCTACGCAAGCGTACCTGCGGAGGCTATAACCTGGGCAACTTCAAGGTTTGGCAAGCAGCCCCTGAGACACTACAATCCAAGCTTCCAAAAGGAAAAGGCTGCTTTTGTCGGAAGAGCCACCTACCCTTGTTAGCCCCCAGCATAAGTACCTGCAGGATGTCAGCTGCGAAGGGAAACAAACGGGACACACTGGGCACCTGAGAAGCTCCGCTCGACACTTGCAAGCAGCCTGTTTCTCTGGGGAAACATACTCGTTTCCTCCCAGGGCGTGCCTGCCGTGAGTAGAAGCTGGGCCTTCCTAGGGTTTTGCAAACAGCTCCTAGGCTACAAGAATCCACATTTCCAAAGGGGAAAAGACTGCTTTTTGAAGTGGGCCACCTATCCTAGTTCACAGCAAACATGAGTCCCTGCAGTAGTGGAGCTGCCGAGGGAGAGCATGGCGAAACCCTGGCAACTTCGCTAAATAACTTTTACTGTGCAGGCTTCGAACTGTGGCAAGTTCCCTGAAGGAGGGCTGGCCTGAGCGAGGCCTAGTTGGCTCTACCTCTTCCGTGGGCCTAGCAGGGTAAAGGAGGAAGTGTGTTCTTTGCTCAGCTTGGACCTCACTTAGACGTCCTGCTAAACCAACGAGCCAGTCGGTGTGAGCTCCTGGATGGAAGGCTGAGCAGAGTGATTTTCCGACTGCAGGTAGGGCCCTGGTCCTCACTGAGTCCACTTTCCCCATCTCATGAGAGAGGCTCTGACTGTCTTGGTGAGCTGGGTAAGCTGGGACAACCTAGGTTTCCAAAGGAAGACAGAGAGCAGTGTGCCACCTTGGGCTCTGCATGCAGAAGTGTTCTGAAGGGCCTACACGGCTGCTTGTTGCTCAGCAGGCAGAGAGGAGACGTGGGGGGGATCCGTGTGGTAGCATGGGAAACGGTGCGGAGGTCAGAGTGCTTGGAGTCCTGAAAGCTATCCTCGCGTTCCATTGAAGCACAACAACGGTGGAGACCTCATGGAAACCGAGGCACGCAGAGCTTGCCCGTTGGAAACTTAGGCACTACCCTGAGGCTCAGGGTGGCCTTGCGCTTTCCCAGGAGGAAGGAGGTCTGCGGGATTAACTCTCCTCCAGCGTGACAGGAACCCTGTTCTTCGGTAGAAAGTGCTCGTTTGCTACGCAAGCGTACCTGCGGAGGCTATAACCTGGGCAACTTCAAGGTTTGGCAAGCAGCCCCTGAGACACTACAATCCAAGCTTCCAAAGGGAAAAGGCTGCTTTTGTCGGCAGAGCCAACCAACTCTTGTTAGCACCCAGCATAAGTACCTGCAGTACGGGAGCTGCGAAGGGAAACAAACGGGACACACTGGGCACCTGAGAAGCTCCCCTCGACACTTGCAAGCAGCCTGTTTCTCTGGGGAAACATACTCGTTTCCCCCCCGGGCGTGCCTGCCGTGAGTAGAAGCTGGGCCTTCCTAGGGTTTTGCAAACAGCTCCGAGGCTACAAGAATCCACATTTCCAAAGGGGAAAAGACTGCTTTTTGAAGTGGGCCACCCATCCTAGTTCACAGCAAACATGAGTCCCTGCAGTAGTGGAGCTGCCGAGGGAGAGCATGGCGAAATCTTGGCAACTTCGCTAAGTATCTTGTACTGTGCAGGCTTCGAAGTGTGGCAAGATCCCTGAAGGAGGGCTGGCCTGAGCGAGGCCTAGTTGGCCCTACATCTTCCGTGGGCCTAGCAGGGTAAAGGAGGAAGTGTGCTCTTTGCTCAGCTTGGACCTCACTTAGACGTCCTGCTAAACCAACGAGCCAGTCGGTGTGAGCTCCTGGATGGAAGGCTGAGCAGAGTGATTTTCTGAGTGCAGGTAGGGCCCTGGTCCTCACTGAGTCCACGTCTCCCAGCTCATGAGAACGGCTCAGACTGTCTTCGTGAGCTGGGGCAAGCTGCGACCACCTAGGTTTCCAAAGGAAGACAGAGAGCAGTGTGCCGCCTTGGGTTCTGCATGCAAGAAGTGTTCCGAAGGGCCTACACGGCTGCTTGTTGCTCAGCAGGCAGAGAGGAGACGTAGGGGGATCTCTGTGGTAGCATGGGAAATGGTGCGGAGGTCATAGTGCTTGGAGTCCTGAAAGCTATCCTCGCGTTCCATTGAAGCACAACAACGGTGGAGACCTCATGGAAACCGAGGCACGCAGAGCTTGCCCGTTGGAAACTTAGGCACTACCCTGAGGCTCAGGGTGGCCTTGCGCTTTCCCAGGAGGAACGAGGTCTGCGGGATTAACTCTCCTGTAGCGTGATAGGAACGCTGTTCATCGGGTGAAAGTGCTCGTTTGCTACGCAAGCGTACCTGCGGAGGCTATAACGTGGTCAACTTCAAGTTTTGGCAAGCAGCCCCTGAGACACTACAATCCAAGCTTCCAAAGGGAAAAGGCTGCTTTTGTCGGCAGAGCCAACGAACCCTTGTTAGCACCCAGCATAAGTACCTGCAGTACGGGAGCTGCGAAGGGAAACAAACGGGACACACTGGGCACCTGAAAAGCTCCCCTCGACACTTGCAAGCAGCCTGTTTCTCTGGGGAAACATACTCGTTTCCTCCCCGGGCGTGCCTGCAGTGAGTAAAAGCTGGGCCTTCCTATGGTTTCACAAACAGCTCCTAGGCTACAAGAATCCACATTTCCAAAGGGGAAAAGACTGCTTTTTGAAGTGGGCCACCTATCCTAGTTCACAGCAAACATGAGTCCCTGCAGTAGTGGAGCTGCCGAGGGAGAGCATGGCGAAACCCTGCCAACTTCGCTAAGTATCTTTTACTGTGCAGGCTTCGAACTGTGGCAAGATCCCTGAAGGAGGGCTGGCCTGAGCGAGGCCTAGTTGTCTCTACCTCTTCCGGGGGCCTAGCAGGGTAAAGGAGGAATTGTGCTCTTGCTCAGCTTGGACCTCACTTAGACGTCCTGCTAAACCAACGAGCCAGTCGGTGTGAGTTCCTGGATGGAAGGCTGAGCAGAGTGATTTTCTGAGTGCAGGTAGGGCCCTGGTCCTCACTGACTCCCCGTTCCCCAGCTCATGAAACCGGCTCAGACTGTCTTCGTGAGCTGGGGCAAGCTGCGACCACCTAGGTTTCCAAAGGAAGACAGAGAGCAGTGTGCCGCCTTGGGTTCTGCATGCAAGAAGTGTTCCAAAGGGCCTACACGGCTGCTTGTTGCTCAGCAGGCAGAGAGGAGACGTGGGGGGATCTGTGTGGTAGCATGGGAAATGGTGCGGATGTCAGAGTGCTTGGAGTCCTGAAAGCTATCCTCGCGTTCCATTGAAGCACAACAACGATGGAGACATCATGGAAACCGAGGAACGCAGAGTTTGCCCTGTGGAAACTTAGGCACTTCCCTGAGGCTCAGGGTGACCTTGCGCTTTCCCAGGAGGAACGAGGTCTGCGGGATTAACTCTCCTCCAGCGTGACAGGAACCCTGTTCCTCGGATGAAAGTGCTCGTTTGCTACTCAAGCGTACCTCTGGAGGCTATAACCTGGGCAACTTCAAGGTTTGGCAAGCAGCCCCTGAGACACTACAATCCAAGCTTCCAAAAGGAAAAGGCTGCTTTTGTCGGAAGAGCCACCTACCCTTGTTAGCCCCCAGCATAAGTACCTGCAGGATGTCAGCTGCGAAGGGAAACAAACGGGACACACTGGGCACCTGAGAAGCTCCGCTCGACACTTGCAAGCAGCCTGTTTCTCTGGGGAAACATACTCGTTTCCTCCCCGGGCGTGCCTGCAGTGAGTAGAAGCTGGGCCTTCCTAGGGTTTCGCAAACAGCTCCGAGGCTACAAGAATCCACCTTTCCAAAGGGGAAAAGACTGCTTTTTGAAGTGGGCCACCTATCCTAGTTCACAGCAAACATGAGTCCCTGCAGTAGTGGAGCTGCCGAGGGAGAGCATGGCGAAATCTTGGCAACTTCGCTAAGTATCTTTTACTGTGCAGGCTTCGAAGTGTGGCAAGATCCCTGAAGGATGGCTGGCCTGAGCGAGGCCTAGTTGGCCCTACCTCTTCCGTGGGCCTAGCAGGGTAAAGGAGGAAGTGTGCTCTTTGCTCAGCTTGGACCTCACTTAGACGTCCTGCTAAACCAACGAGCCAGTCGGAGTGAGCTCCTGGATGGAACGCTGAGCAGAGTGATTTTCTGAGTGCAGGTAGGGCCCTGGTCCTCACTGAGTCCACGTCTCCCAGCTCATGAGAACGGCTCAGACTGTCTTCGTGAGCTGGGGCAAGCTGCGACCACCTAGGTTTCCAAAGGAAGACAGAGAGCAGTGTGCCGCCTTCGGTTCTGCATGCAAGAAGTGTTCCGAAGGGCCTACACGGCTGCTTGTTGCTCAGCAGGCAGAGAGGAGACGTGGGGGGATCTGTGTGGTAGCATGGGAAATGGTGCGGAGGTCAGAGTGCTTGGAGTCCTGAAAGCTATCCTCGCGTTCCATTGAAGCACAACAACGATGGAGACCTCATGGAAACCGAGGCACGCAGAGCTTGCCCTGTGGAAACTTAGGCACTACCCTGAGGCTCAGGGTGGCCTTGCGCTTTCCCAGGAGGAACGAGGTCTGCGGGATTAACTCTCCTCCAGCGTGACAGGAACCCTGTTCCTCGGGTGAAAGTGCTCGTTTGCTACTCAAGCGTACCTCTGGAGGCTATAACCTGGGCAACTTCAAGGTTTGGCAAGCAGCCCCTGAGACACTACAATCCAAGCTTCCAAAAGGAAAAGGCTGCTTTTGTCGGAAGAGCCACCTACCCTTGTTAGCCCCCAGCATAAGTACCTGCAGGATGTCAGCTGCGAAGGGAAACAAACGGGACACACTGGGCACCTGAGAAGCTCCGCTCGACACTTGCAAGCAGCCTGTTTCTCTGGGGAAACATACTCGTTTCCTCCCAGGGCGTGCCTGCCGTGAGTAGAAGCTGGGCCTTCCTAGGGTTTTGCAAACAGCTCCGAGGCTACAAGAATCCACATTTCCAAAGGGGAAAAGACTGCTTTTTGAAGTGGGCCACCTATCCTAGTTCACAGCAAACATGAGTCCCTGCAGTAGTGGAGCTGCCGAGGGAGAGCATGGCGAAACCCTGGCAACTTCGCTAAATAACTTTTACTGTGCAGGCTTCGAACTGTGGCAAGTTCCCTGAAGGAGGGCTGGCCTGAGCGAGGCCTAGTTGGCTCTACCTCTTCCGTGGGCCTAGCAGGGTAAAGGAGGAAGTGTGTTCTTTGCTCAGCTTGGACCTCACTTAGACGTCCTGCTAAACCAACGAGCCAGTCGGTGTGAGCTCCTGGATGGAAGGCTGAGCAGAGTGATTTTCCGACTGCAGGTAGGGCCCTGGTCCTCACTGAGTCCACTTTCCCCATCTCATGAGAGAGGCTCTGACTGTCTTGGTGAGCTGGGTAAGCTGGGACAACCTAGGTTTCCAAAGGAAGACAGAGAGCAGTGTGCCACCTTGGGCTCTGCATGCAGAAGTGTTCTGAAGGGCCTACACGGCTGCTTGTTGCTCAGCAGGCAGAGAGGAGACGTGGGGGGGATCCGTGTGGTAGCATGGGAAACGGTGCGGAGGTCAGAGTGCTTGGAGTCCTGAAAGCTATCCTCGCGTTCCATTGAAGCACAACAACGGTGGAGACCTCATGGAAACCGAGGCACGCAGAGCTTGCCCGTTGGAAACTTAGGCACTACCCTGAGGCTCAGGGTGGCCTTGCGCTTTCCCAGGAGGAAGGAGGTCTGCGGGATTAACTCTCCTCCAGCGTGACAGGAACCCTGTTCTTCGGTAGAAAGTGCTCGTTTGCTACGCAAGCGTACCTGCGGAGGCTATAACCTGGGCAACTTCAAGGTTTGGCAAGCAGCCCCTGAGACACTACAATCCAAGCTTCCAAAGGGAAAAGGCTGCTTTTGTCGGCAGAGCCAACCAACTCTTGTTAGCACCCAGCATAAGTACCTGCAGTACGGGAGCTGCGAAGGGAAACAAACGGGACACACTGGGCACCTGAGAAGCTCCCCTCGACACTTGCAAGCAGCCTGTTTCTCTGGGGAAACATACTCGTTTCCCCCCCGGGCGTGCCTGCCGTGAGTAGAAGCTGGGCCTTCCTAGGGTTTTGCAAACAGCTCCGAGGCTACAAGAATCCACATTTCCAAAGGGGAAAAGACTGCTTTTTGAAGTGGGCCACCCATCCTAGTTCACAGCAAACATGAGTCCCTGCAGTAGTGGAGCTGCCGAGGGAGAGCATGGCGAAATCTTGGCAACTTCGCTAAGTATCTTGTACTGTGCAGGCTTCGAAGTGTGGCAAGATCCCTGAAGGAGGGCTGGCCTGAGCGAGGCCTAGTTGGCCCTACATCTTCCGTGGGCCTAGCAGGGTAAAGGAGGAAGTGTGCTCTTTGCTCAGCTTGGACCTCACTTAGACGTCCTGCTAAACCAACGAGCCAGTCGGTGTGAGCTCCTGGATGGAAGGCTGAGCAGAGTGATTTTCTGAGTGCAGGTAGGGCCCTGGTCCTCACTGAGTCCACGTCTCCCAGCTCATGAGAACGGCTCAGACTGTCTTCGTGAGCTGGGGCAAGCTGCGACCACCTAGGTTTCCAAAGGAAGACAGAGAGCAGTGTGCCGCCTTGGGTTCTGCATGCAAGAAGTGTTCCGAAGGGCCTACACGGCTGCTTGTTGCTCAGCAGGCAGAGAGGAGACGTGGGGGGATCTCTGTGGTAGCATGGGAAATGGTGCGGAGGTCATAGTGCTTGGAGTCCTGAAAGCTATCCTCGCGTTCCATTGAAGCACAACAACGGTGGAGACCTCATGGAAACCGAGGCACGCAGAGCTTGCCCGTTGGAAACTTAGGCACTACCCTGAGGCTCAGGGTGGCCTTGCGCTTTCCCAGGAGGAACGAGGTCTGCGGGATTAACTCTCCTGTAGCGTGATAGGAACGCTGTTCATCGGGTGAAAGTGCTCGTTTGCTACGCAAGCGTACCTGCGGAGGCTATAACGTGGTCAACTTCAAGTTTTGGCAAGCAGCCCCTGAGACACTACAATCCAAGCTTCCAAAGGGAAAAGGCTGCTTTTGTCGGCAGAGCCAACGAACCCTTGTTAGCACCCAGCATAAGTACCTGCAGTACGGGAGCTGCGAAGGGAAACAAACGGGACACACTGGGCACCTGAGAAGCTCCCCTCGACACTTGCAAGCAGCCTGTTTCTCTGGGGAAACATACTCGTTTCCTCCCCGGGCGTGCCTGCAGTGAGTAAAAGCTGGGCCTTCCTATGGTTTCACAAACAGCTCCTAGGCTACAAGAATCCACATTTCCAAAGGGGAAAAGACTGCTTTTTGAAGTGGGCCACCTATCCTAGTTCACAGCAAACATGAGTCCCTGCAGTAGTGGAGCTGCCGAGGGAGAGCATGGCGAAACCCTGCCAACTTCGCTAAGTATCTTTTACTGTGCAGGCTTCGAACTGTGGCAAGATCCCTGAAGGAGGGCTGGCCTGAGCGAGGCCTAGTTGTCTCTACCTCTTCCGGGGGCCTAGCAGGGTAAAGGAGGAATTGTGCTCTTGCTCAGCTTGGACCTCACTTAGACGTCCTGCTAAACCAACGAGCCAGTCGGTGTGAGTTCCTGGATGGAAGGCTGAGCAGAGTGATTTTCTGAGTGCAGGTAGGGCCCTGGTCCTCACTGACTCCCCGTTCCCCAGCTCATGAAACCGGCTCAGACTGTCTTCGTGAGCTGGGGCAAGCTGCGACCACCTAGGTTTCCAAAGGAAGACAGAGAGCAGTGTGCCGCCTTGGGTTCTGCATGCAAGAAGTGTTCCAAAGGGCCTACACGGCTGCTTGTTGCTCAGCAGGCAGAGAGGAGACGTGGGGGGATCTGTGTGGTAGCATGGGAAATGGTGCGGATGTCAGAGTGCTTGGAGTCCTGAAAGCTATCCTCGCGTTCCATTGAAGCACAACAACGATGGAGACATCATGGAAACCGAGGAACGCAGAGTTTGCCCTGTGGAAACTTAGGCACTTCCCTGAGGCTCAGGGTGACCTTGCGCTTTCCCAGGAGGAACGAGGTCTGCGGGATTAACTCTCCTCCAGCGTGACAGGAACCCTGTTCCTCGGATGAAAGTGCTCGTTTGCTACTCAAGCGTACCTCTGGAGGCTATAACCTGGGCAACTTCAAGGTTTGGCAAGCAGCCCCTGAGACACTACAATCCAAGCTTCCAAAAGGAAAAGGCTGCTTTTGTCGGAAGAGCCACCTACCCTTGTTAGCCCCCAGCATAAGTACCTGCAGGATGTCAGCTGCGAAGGGAAACAAACGGGACACACTGGGCACCTGAGAAGCTCCGCTCGACACTTGCAAGCAGCCTGTTTCTCTGGGGAAACATACTCGTTTCCTCCCCGGGCGTGCCTGCCGTGAGTAGAAGCTGGGCCTTCCTAGGGTTTTGCAAACAGCTCCTAGGCTACAAGAATCCACATTTCCAAAGGGGAAAAGACTGCTTTTTGAAGTGGGCCACCTATCCTAGTTCACAGCAAACATGAGTCCCTGCAGTAGTGGAGCTGCCGAGGGAGAGCATGGCGAAACCCTGGCAACTTCGCTAAATAACTTTTACTGTGCAGGCTTCGAACTGTGGCAAGTTCCCTGAAGGAGGGCTGGCCTGAGCGAGGCCTAGTTGGCTCTACCTCTTCCGTGGGCCTAGCAGGGTAAAGGAGGAAGTGTGTTCTTTGCTCAGCTTGGACCTCACTTAGACGTCCTGCTAAACCAACGAGCCAGTCGGTGTGAGCTCCTGGATGGAACGCTGAGCAGAGTGATTTTCTGAGTGCAGGTAGGGCCCTGGTCCTCACTGAGTGCACTTTCCCCATCTCATGAAAGTGGCTCAGACTGTCTTGGTGAGCTGGGTAAGCTGCGACAACCTAGGTTTCCAAAGGAAGACAGAGAGCAGTGTGCCGCCTTGGGCTCTGCATGCAAGAATTGTTCTGAAGGGCCTACACGGCTGCTTGTTGCTCAGCAGGCAGAGAGGAGACGTGGGGGGGGATCCGTGTGGTAGCATGGGAAACGGTGCGGAGGTCAGAGTGCTTGGAGTCCTGAAAGCTATCCTCGCGTTCCATTGAAGCACAACAACGGTGGAGACCTCATGGAAACCGAGGCACGCAGAGCTTGCCCGTTGGAAACTTAGGCACTACCCTGAGGCTCAGGGTGGCCTTGCGCTTTCCCAGGAGGAAGGAGGTGTGCGGGATTAACTCTCCTCCAGCGTGACAGGAACCCTGTTCTTCGGTAGAAAGTGCTCGTTTGCTACGCAAGCGTACCTCTTGAGGCTATAACCTGGGCAACTTCAAGGTTTGGCAAGCAGCCCCTGAGACACTACAATCCAAGCTTCCAAAGGGAAAAGGCTGCTTTTGTCGGCAGAGCCAACCAACTCTTGTTAGCACCCAGCATAAGTACCTGCAGTACGGGAGCTGCGAAGGGAAACAAACGGGACACACTGGGCACCTGAGAAGCTCCCCTCGACACTTGCAAGCAGCCTGTTTCTCTGGGGAAACATACTCGTTTCCCCCCCGGGCGTGCCTGCCGTGAGTAGAAGCTGGGCCTTCCTAGGGTTTTGCAAACAGCTCCAAGGCTACAAGAATCCACATTTCCAAAGGGGAAAAGACTGCTTTTTGAAGTGGGCCACCCATCCTAGTTCACAGCAAACATGAGTCCCTGCAGTAGTGGAGCTGCCGAGGGAGAGCATGGCGAAATCTTGGCAACTTCGCTAAGTATCTTTTACTGTGCAGGCTTCGAAGTGTGGCAAGATCCCTGAAGGAGGGCTGGCCTGAGCGAGGCCTAGTTGGCCCTACCTCTTCCGTGGGCCTAGCAGGGTAAAGGAGGAAGTGTGCTCTTTGCTCAGCTTGGACCTCACTTAGACGTCCTGCTAAACCAACGAGCCAGTCGGTGTGAGCTCCTGGATGGAAGGCTGAGCAGAGTGATTTTCTGAGTGCAGGTAGGGCCCTGGTCCTCACTGAGTCCACGTCTCCCAGCTCATGACAACGGCTCAGACTGTCTTCGTGAGCTGGGGCAAGCTGCGACCACCTAGGTTTCCAAAGGAAGACAGAGAGCAGTGTGCCGCCTTGGGTTCTGCATGCAAGAAGTGTTCCGAAGGGCCTACACGGCTGCTTGTTGCTCAGCAGGCAGAGAGGAGACGTGGGGGGATCTCTGTGGTAGCATGGGAAATGGTGCGGAGGTCATAGTGCTTGGAGTCCTGAAAGCTATCCTCGCGTTCCATTGAAGCACAACAACGGTGGAGACCTCATGGAAACCGAGGCACGCAGAGCTTGCCCGTTGGAAACTTAGGCACTACCCTGAGGCTCAGGGTGGCCTTGCGCTTTCCCAGGAGGAACGAGGTCTGCGGGATTAACTCTCCTGTAGCGTGATAGGAACGCTGTTCATCGGGTGAAAGTGCTCGTTTGCTACTCAAGCGTACCTGCGGAGGCTATAACCTGGGCAACTTCAAGGTTTGGCAAGCAGCCCCTGAGACACTACAATCCAAGCTTCCAAAGGGAAAAGGCTGCTTTTGTCGGCAGAGCCAACCAACCCTTGTTAGAACCCAGCATAAGTACCTGCAGTACGGGAGCTTCGAAGAGAAACAAACGGGACACACTGGGCACCTGAGAAGCTCCTCTCGACACTTGCAAGCAGCCTGTTTCTCTGGGGAAACATATTCGTTTCCTCCCCGGGCGTTCCTGCAGTGAGTAGAAGCTGGTCCTTCCTAGGGTTTCGCAAACAGCTCCGAGGCTACAAGAATCCACATTTCCAAAGGGGAAAAGCCTGCGTTTTGAAGCAATGCCACCTATCCTCGTTCACAGCATACATGAGTCCCTGCAGTAGTGGAGCTGTCGAGGGAGAGCATGGCGAAACCCTGGCAACTTCGCTAAGTAACTTTTACTGTGCAGGCTTCGAAGTGTGGCAAGATCCCTGAAGGAGACCTGGCCTGAGCGTGGCCTACCTGGCTCTACCTCTTCTGTGGGCCTAGCAGGGTAAAGGAGGAATTGTGCTCTTTGCTCAGCTTGGACCTCACATCGACGTCCTGCTAAACCAACGAGCCAGTCGGTGTGAGCTCCTGGATGGAAGGCTGAGCAGAGTGATTTTCTGAGTGCATGTAGGGCCCTGGTCCTCACTGAGTTCACGTTCTTCAGCACATGAGACCGGCTCAGACTGTCTTCGTAGCTGGGGCAAGCTGCGACAACCTAGGTTTCCAAAGGAAGACAGAGAGCAGTGTGCCGCCTTGGGCTCTGCATGCAAGAAGGGTTCTGAAGGGCTTACACGGCTGCTTGTTGCTCAGCAGGCAGAGAGGAGACGTGGGGGGGATCTGTGTGGTAGCATGGGAAACGGTGCGGAGGTCAGAGTGCTTGGAGTCCTGAAAGCTATCCTCGCGTTCCATTGAAGCACAACAACGGTGGAGACCTCATGGAAACCGAGGCACGCAGAGCTTGCACGGAGCAAACTTAGGCACTACCCTGAGGCTCAGGGTGGACTTGCGCTTTCCCAGGAGGAACGAGGTCTGCGGGTTTAACTCTCCTCCAGCGTGATAGGAACCCTGTTCTTCGGTAGAAAGTGCTCGTTTGCTACGCAAGCGTACCTGCGGAGGCTATAACCTGGGCAACTTCAAGGTTTGGCAAGCAGCCCCTGAGACACTACAATCCAAGCTTCCAAAGGGAAAAGGCTGCTTTTGTCGGCAGAGCCAACCAACTCTTGTTAGCACCCAGGATAAGTACCTGCAGTACGGGAGTTGCTAAGGGAAACAAACGGGACACACTGGGCACCTGAGAAGCTCCGCTCGACACTTGCAAGCAGCCTGTTTCTCTGGGGAAACATACTCGTTTCCTCCCCGGGCGTGCCTGCCGTGAGTAGAAGCTGGGCCTTCCTAAGGTTTTGCAAACAGCTCCGAGGCTACAAGAATCCACATTTCCAAAGGGGAAAAGACTGCTTTTTGAAGTGGGCCACCTATCCTAGTTCACAGCAAACATGAGTCCCTGCAGTAGTGGAGCTGCCGAGGGAGAGCATGGCGAAACCCTGGCAACTTCGCTGAATAACTTTTACTGTGCAGGCTTCGAACTGTGGCAAGATCCCTGAAGGAGGGCTGGCCTGAGCGAGGCCTAGTTGGCTCTACCTCTTCTGTGGGCCTAGCAGGGTAAAGGAGGAAGTGTGTTCTTTGCTCAGCTTGGACCTCACTTAGACGTCCTGCTAAACCAACGAGCCAGTCGGTGTGAGCTCCTGGATGGAAGGCTGAGCAGAGTGATTTTCCGACTGCAGGTAGGGCCCTGGTCCTCACTGAGTCCACTTTCCCCATCTCATGAGAGAGGCTCTGACTGTCTTGGTGAGCTGGGTAAGCTGGGACAACCTAGGTTTCCAAAGGAAGACAGAGAGCAGTGTGCCGCCTTGGGCTCTGCATGCAGAAGTGTTCTGAAGGGCCTACACGGCTGCTTGTTGCTCAGCAGGCAGAGAGGAGACGTGGGGGGGATCCGTGTGGTAGCATGGGAAACGGTGCGGAGGTCAGAGTGCTTGGAGTCCTGAAAGCTATCCTCGCGTTCCACTGAAGCACAACAACGGTGGAGACCTCATGGAAACCGAGGCACGCAGAGCTTGCCCGTTGGAAACTTAGGCACTACCCTGAGGCTCAGGGTGGCCTTGCGCTTTCCCAGGAGGAAGGAGGTCTGCGGGATTAACTCTCCTCCAGCGTGACAGGAACCCTGTTCTTCGGTAGAAAGTGCTCGTTTGCTACGCAAGCGTACCTGCGGAGGCTATAACCTGGGCAACTTCAAGGTTTGGCAAGCAGCCCCTGAGACACTACAATCCAAGCTTCCAAAGGGAAAAGGCTGCTTTTGTCGGCAGAGCCAACCAACTCTTGTTAGCAACCAGCATAAGTACCTGCAGTACGGGAGCTGCGAAGGGAAACAAACGGGACACACTGGGCACCTGAGAAGCTCCCCTCGACACTTGCAAGCAGCCTGTTTCTCTGGGGAAACATACTCGTTTCCTCCCCGGGAGTGCCTGCCGTGAGTAGAAGCTGGGCCTTCCTAGGGTTTTGCAAACAGCTCCGAGGCTACAAGAATCCACATTTCCAAAGGGGAAAAGACTGCTCTTTGAAGTGGGCCACCTATCCTAGTTCACAGCAAACATGAGTCCCTGCAGTAGTGGAGCTGCCGAGGGAGAGCATGGCGAAATCTTGGCAACTTCGCTAAGTATCTTTTACTGTGCAGGCTTCGAAGTGTGGCAAGATCCCTGAAGGAGGGCTGGCCTGAGCGAGGCCTAGTTGGCCCTACCTCTTCCGTGGGCCTAGCAGGGTAAAGGAGGAAGTGTGCTCTTTGCTCAGCTTGGACCTCACTTAGACGTCCTGCTAAACCAACGAGCCAGTCGGTGTGAGCTCCTGGATGGAAGGCTGAGCAGAGTGATTTTCTGAGTGCAGGTAGGGCCCTGGTCCTCACTGAGTCCACGTATCCCAGCTCATGAGAACGGCTCAGACTGTCTTCGTGAGCTGGGGCAAGCTGCGACCACCTAGGTTTCCAAAGGAAGACAGAGAGCAGTGTGCCGCCTTGGGTTCTGCATGCAAGAAGTGTTCCGAAGGGCCTACACGGCTGCTTGTTGCTCAGCAGGCAGAGAGGAGACGTGGGGGGATCTCTGTGGTAGCATGGGAAATGGTGCGGAGGTCATAGTGCTTGGAGTCCTGAAAGCTATCCTCGCGTTCCATTGAAGCACAACAACGGTGGAGACCTCATGGAAACCGAGGCACGCAGAGCTTGCCCGTTGGAAACTTAGGCACTACCCTGAGGCTCAGGGTGGCCTTGCGCTTTCCCAGGAGGAACGAGGTCTGCGGGATTAACTCTCCTCCAGCGTGACAGGAACCCTGTTCCTCGGGTGAAAGTGCTCGTTTGCTACTCAAGCGTACCTGCGGAGGCTATAACCTGGGCAACTTCAAGGTTTGGCAAGCAGCCCCTGAGACACTACAATCCAAGCTTCCAAAGGGAAAAGGCTGCTTTTGTCGGCAGAGCCAACCAACCCTTGTTAGAACCCAGCATAAGTACCTGCAGTACGGGAGCTTCGAAGAGAAACAAACGGGACACACTGGGCACCTGAGAAGCTCCTCTCGACACTTGCAAGCAGCCTGTTTCTCTGGGGAAACATATTCGTTTCCTCCCCGGGCGTTCCTGCAGTGAGTAGAAGCTGGTCCTTCCTAGGGTTTCGCAAACAGCTCCGAGGATACAAGAATCCACATTTCCAAAGGGGAAAAGCCTGCGTTTTGAAGCAATGCCACCTATCCTCGTTCACAGCATACATGAGTCCCTGCAGTAGTGGAGCTGTCGAGGGAGAGCATGGCGAAACCCTGGCAACTTCGCTAAGTAACTTTTACTGTGCAGGCTTCGAAGTGTGGCAAGATCCCTGAAGGAGACCTGGCCTGAGCGTGGCCTACTTGGCTCTACCTCTTCTGTGGGCCTAGCAGGGTAAAGGAGGAATTGTGCTCTTTGCTCAGCTTGGACCTCACATCGACGTCCTGCTAAACCAACGAGCCAGTCGGTGTGAGCTCCTGGATGGAAGGCTGAGCAGAGTGATTTTCTGAGTGCATGTAGGGCCCTGGTCCTCACTGAGTTCACGTTCTTCAGCACATGAGACCGGCTCAGACTGTCTTCGTAGCTGGGGCAAGCTGCGACAACCTAGGTTTCCAAAGGAAGACAGAGAGCAGTGTGCCGCCTTGGGCTCTGCATGCAAGAAGGGTTCTGAAGGGCCTACACGGCTGCTTGTTGCTCAGCAGGCAGAGAGGAGACGTGGGGGGGATCTGTGTGGTAGCATGGGAAACGGTGCGGAGGTCAGAGTGCTTGGAGTCCTGAAAGCTATCCTCGCGTTCCATTGAAGCACAACAACGGTGGAGACCTCATGGAAACCGAGGCACGCAGAGCTTGCCCGTTGGAAACTTAGGCACTACCCTGAGGCTCAGGGTGGACTTGCGCTTTCCCAGGAGGAACGAGGTCTGCGGGTTTAACTCTCCTCCAGCGTGACAGGAACCCTGTTCTTCGGAAGAAAGTGCTCGTTTGCTACGCAAGCGTACCTGCGGAGGCTATAACCTGGGCAACTTCAAGGTTTGGCAAGCAGCCCCTGAGACACTACAATCCAAGCTTCCAAAGGGAAAAGGCTGCTTTTGTCGGCAGAGCCAACCAACTCTTGTTAGCACCCAGGATAAGTACCTGCAGTACGGGAGTTGCTAAGGGAAACAAACGGGACACACTGGGCACCTGAGAAGCTCTTCACGACACTTGCAAGCAGCCTGTTTCTCTGGGGAAACATACTCGTTTCCTGCCCGGGCGTGCCTGCAGTGAGTAGAAGCTGGGACTTCCTAGGGTTTCGCAAACAGCTCCTATGCTACAAGAATCCACATTTCCAAAGGGGAAAAGACTGCTTTTTGAAGCAGGGCCACCTATCCTCGTTCACAGCAAACATGAGTCCCTGCAGTAGTGGAGCTGCCGAGGGAGAGCATGGCGAAACCCTGGCAACTTCGCTAAGTATCTTTTACTGTGCAGGCTTCGAACTGTGGCAAGATCCCTGAAGGAGGGCTGGCCTGAGCGAGGCCTAGTTGTCTCTACCTCTTCCGGGGGCCTAGCAGGGTAAAGGAGGAATTGTTCTCTTGCTCAGCTTGGACCTCACTTAGACGTCCTGCTAAACCAACGAGCCAGTCGGTGTGAGTTCCTGGATGGAAGGCTGAGCAGAGTGATTTTCTGAGTGCAGGTAGGGCCCTGGTTCTCACTGAGTCCCCGTTCTCCAGCTCATGAGACCGGCTCAGACTGTCTTCGTGAGCTGGGTAAGCTCCGACAACCTAGGTTTCCAAAGGAAGACAGAGAGCAGTGTCCCGCCTTGGGCTCTGCATACAAGAAGTGTTCTGAAGGGCCTACACGGCTGCTTGTTGCTCAGCAGGCAGAGAGGAGACGTGGGAGGGATCCGTGTGGTAACATGGGAAACGGTGCGGAGGCCAGAGTGCTTGCAGTCCTGAAAGCTATCCTCGCGTTCCACTGAAGCACAACAACGGTGGAGACCTCATGGAAACCGAGGCACGCAGAGCTTGCCCGTTGGAAACTTAGGCACTACCCTGAGGCTCAGGGTGGCCTTGCGCTTTCCCAGGAGGAACGAGGTCTGCGGGATTAACTCTCCTCCAGCGTGACAGGAACCCTGTTCTTCGGTAGAAAGTGCTCGTTTGCTACGCAAGCGTACCTGCGGAGGCTATAACCTGGGCAACTTCAAGGTTTGGCAAGCAGCCCCTGAGACACTACAATCCAAGCTTCCAAAGGGAAAAGGCTGCTTTTGTCGGCAGAGCCAACCAACTCTTGTTAGCACCCAGGATAAGTACCTGCAGTACGGGAGTTGCTAAGGGAAACAAACGGGACACACTGGGCACCTGAGAAGCTCTTCACGACACTTGCAAGCAGCCTGTTTCTCTGGGGAAACATACTCGTTTCCTGCCCGGGCGTGCCTGCAGTGAGTAGAAGCTGGGACTTCCTAGGGTTTCGCAAACAGCTCCTATGCTACAAGAATCCACATTTCCAAAGGGGAAAAGACTGCTTTTTGAAGCAGGGCCACCTATCCTCGTTCACAGCAAACATGAGTCCCTGCAGTAGTGGAGCTGCCGAGGGAGAGCATGGCGAAACCCTGGCAACTTCGCTAAGTATCTTTTACTGTGCAGGCTTCGAACTGTGGCAAGATCCCTGAAGGAGGGCTGGCCTGAGCGAGGCCTAGTTGTCTCTACCTCTTCCGGGGGCCTAGCAGGGTAAAGGAGGAATTGTTCTCTTGCTCAGCTTGGACCTCACTTAGACGTCCTGCTAAACCAACGAGCCAGTCGGTGTGAGTTCCTGGATGGAAGGCTGAGCAGAGTGATTTTCTGAGTGCAGGTAGGGCCCTGGTTCTCACTGAGTCCCCGTTCCCCAGCTCATGAGACCGGCTCAGACTGTCTTCGTGAGCTGGGTAAGCTCCGACAACCTAGGTTTCCAAAGGAAGACAGAGAGCAGTGTCCCGCCTTGGGCTCTGCATACAAGAAGTGTTCTGAAGGGCCTACACGGCTGCTTGTTGCTCAGCAGGCAGAGAGGAGACGTGGGAGGGATCCGTGTGGTAACATGGGAAACGGTGCGGAGGCCAGAGTGCTTGCAGTCCTGAAAGCTATCCTCGCGTTCCACTGAAGCACAACAACGGTGGAGACCTCATGGAAACCGAGGCACGCAGAGCTTGCCCGTTGGAAACTTAGGCACTACCCTGAGGGTCAGGGTGGCCTTGCGCTTTCCCAGGAGGAACGAGGTCTGCGGGATTAACTCTCCTCCAGCGTGACAGGAACCCTGTTCTTCGGTAGAAAGTGCTCGTTTGCTACGCAAGCGTACCTGCGGAGGCTATAACCTGGGCAACTTCAAGGTTTGGCAAGCAGCCCCTGAGACACTACAATCCAAGCTTCCAAAGGGAAAAGGCTGCTTTTGTCGGCAGAGCCAACCAACTCTTGTTAGCACCCAGGATAAGTACCTGCAGTACGGGAGTTGCTAAGGGAAACAAACGGGACACACTGGGCACCTGAGAAGCTCTTCACGACACTTGCAAGCAGCCTGTTTCTCTGGGGAAACATACTCGTTTCCTGCCCGGGCGTGCCTGCAGTGAGTAGAAGCTGGGACTTCCTAGGGTTTCGCAAACAGCTCCTATGCTACAAGAATCCACATTTCCAAAGGGGAAAAGACTGCTTTTTGAAGCAGGGCCACCTATCCTCGTTCACAGCAAACATGAGTCCCTGCAGTAGTGGAGCTGCCGAGGGAGAGCATGGCGAAACCCTGGCAACTTCGCTAAGTATCTTTTACTGTGCAGGCTTCGAACTGTGGCAAGATCCCTGAAGGAGGGCTGGCCTGAGCGAGGCCTAGTTGTCTCTACCTCTTCCGGGGGCCTAGCAGGGTAAAGGAGGAATTGTTCTCTTGCTCAGCTTGGACCTCACTTAGACGTCCTGCTAAACCAACGAGCCAGTCGGTGTGAGTTCCTGGATGGAAGGCTGAGCAGAGTGATTTTCTGAGTGCAGGTAGGGCCCTGGTTCTCACTGAGTCCCCGTTCCCCAGCTCATGAGACCGGCTCAGACTGTCTTCGTGAGCTGGGTAAGCTCCGACAACCTAGGTTTCCAAAGGAAGACAGAGAGCAGTGTCCCGCCTTGGGCTCTGCATACAAGAAGTGTTCTGAAGGGCCTACACGGCTGCTTGTTGCTCAGCAGGCAGAGAGGAGACGTGGGAGGGATCCGTGTGGTAACATGGGAAACGGTGCGGAGGCCAGAGTGCTTGCAGTCCTGAAAGCTATCCTCGCGTTCCACTGAAGCACAACAACGGTGGAGACCTCATGGAAACCGAGGCACGCAGAGCTTGCCCGTTGGAAACTTAGGCACTACCCTGAGGCTCAGGGTGGCCTTGCGCTTTCCCAGGAGGAACGAGGTCTGCGGGATTAACTCTCCTCCAGCGTGACAGGAACCCTGTTCTTCGGTAGAAAGTGCTCGTTTGCTACGCAAGCGTACCTGCGGAGGCTATAACCTGGGCAACTTCAAGATTTGGCAAGCAGCCCCTGAGACACTACAATCCAAGCTTCCAAAGGGAAAAGGCTGCTTTTGTCGGCAGAGCCAACCAACTCTTGTTAGCACCCAGGATAAGTACCTGCAGTACGGGAGTTGCTAAGGGAAACAAACGGGACACACTGGGCACCTGAGAAGCTCTTCACGACACTTGCAAGCAGCCTGTTTCTCTGGGGAAACATACTCGTTTCCTGCCCGGGCGTGCCTGCAGTGAGTAGAAGCTGGGACTTCCTAGGGTTTCGCAAACAGCTCCTATGCTACAAGAATCCACATTTCCAAAGGGGAAAAGACTGCTTTTTGAAGCAGGGCCACCTATCCTCGTTCACAGCAAACATGAGTCCCTGCAGTAGTGGAGCTGCCGAGGGAGAGCATGGCGAAACCCTGGCAACTTCGCTAAGTATCTTTTACTGTGCAGGCTTCGAACTGTGGCAAGATCCCTGAAGGAGGGCTGGCCTGAGCGAGGCCTAGTTGTCTCTACCTCTTCCGGGGGCCTAGCAGGGTAAAGGAGGAATTGTTCTCTTGCTCACCTTGGACCTCACTTAGACGTCCTGCTAAACCAACGAGCCAGTCGGTGTGAGTTCCTGGATGGAAGGCTGAGCAGAGTGATTTTCTGAGTGCAGGTAGGGCCCTGGTTCTCACTGAGTCCCCGTTCCCCAGCTCATGAGACCGGCTCAGACTGTCTTCGTGAGCTGGGTAAGCTCCGACAACCTAGGTTTCCAAAGGAAGACAGAGAGCAGTGTCCCGCCTTGGGCTCTGCATACAAGAAGTGTTCTGAAGGGCCTACACGGCTGCTTGTTGCTCAGCAGGCAGAGAGGAGACGTGGGAGGGATCCGTGTGGTAACATGGGAAACGGTGCGGAGGCCAGAGTGCTTGCAGTCCTGAAAGCTATCCTCGCGTTCCACTGAAGCACAACAACGGTGGAGACCTCATGGAAGCCGAGGCACGCAGAGCTTGCCCGTTGGAAACTTAGGCACTACCCTGAGGCTCAGGGTGGCCTTGCGCTTTCCCAGGAGGAACGAGGTCTGCGGGATTAACTCTCCTCCAGCGTGACAGGAACCCTGTTCTTCGGTAGAAAGTGCTCGTTTGCTACGCAAGCGTACCTGCGGAGGCTATAACCTGGGCAACTTCAAGGTTTGGCAAGCAGCCCCTGAGACACTACAATCCAAGCTTCCAAAGGGAAAAGGCTGCTTTTGTCGGCAGAGCCAACCAACTCTTGTTAGCACCCAGGATAAGTACCTGCAGTACGGGAGTTGCTAAGGGAAACAAACGGGACACACTGGGCACCTGAGAAGCTCTTCACGACACTTGCAAGCAGCCTGTTTCTCTGGGGAAACATACTCGTTTCCTGCCCGGGCGTGCCTGCAGTGAGTAGAAGCTGGGACTTCCTAGGGTTTCGCAAACAGCTCCTATGCTACAAGAATCCACATTTCCAAAGGGGAAAAGACTGCTTTTTGAAGCAGGGCCACCTATCCTCGTTCACAGCAAACATGAGTCCCTGCAGTAGTGGAGCTGCCGAGGGAGAGCATGGCGAAACCCTGGCAACTTCGCTAAGTATCTTTTACTGTGCAGGCTTCGAACTGTGGCAAGATCCCTGAAGGAGGGCTGGCCTGAGCGAGGCCTAGTTGTCTCTACCTCTTCCGGGGGCCTAGCAGGGTAAAGGAGGAATTGTTCTCTTGCTCACCTTGGACCTCACTTAGACGTCCTGCTAAACCAACGAGCCAGTCGGTGTGAGTTCCTGGATGGAAGGCTGAGCAGAGTGATTTTCTGAGTGCAGGTAGGGCCCTGGTTCTCACTGAGTCCCCGTTCCCCAGCTCATGAGACCGGCTCAGACTGTCTTCGTGAGCTGGGTAAGCTCCGACAACCTAGGTTTCCAAAGGAAGACAGAGAGCAGTGTCCCGCCTTGGGCTCTGCATACAAGAAGTGTTCTGAAGGGCCTACACGGCTGCTTGTTGCTCAGCAGGCAGAGAGGAGACGTGGGAGGGATCCGTGTGGTAACATGGGAAACGGTGCGGAGGCCAGAGTGCTTGCAGTCCTGAAAGCTATCCTCGCGTTCCACTGAAGCACAACAACGGTGGAGACCTCATGGAAGCCGAGGCACGCAGAGCTTGCCCGTTGGAAACTTAGGCACTACCCTGAGGCTCAGGGTGGCCTTGCGCTTTCCCAGGAGGAACGAGGTCTGCGGGATTAACTCTCCTCCAGCGTGACAGGAACCCTGTTCTTCGGTAGAAAGTGCTCGTTTGCTACGCAAGCGTACCTGCGGAGGCTATAACCTGGGCAACTTCAAGGTTTGGCAAGCAGCCCCTGAGACACTACAATCCAAGCTTCCAAAGGGAAAAGGCTGCTTTTGTCGGCAGAGCCAACCAACTCTTGTTAGCACCCAGGATAAGTACCTGCAGTACGGGAGTTGCTAAGGGAAACAAACGGGACACACTGGGCACCTGAGAAGCTCTTCACGACACTTGCAAGCAGCCTGTTTCTCTGGGGAAACATACTCGTTTCCTGCCCGGGCGTGCCTGCAGTGAGTAGAAGCTGGGACTTCCTAGGGTTTCGCAAACAGCTCCTATGCTACAAGAATCCACATTTCCAAAGGGGAAAAGACTGCTTTTTGAAGCAGGGCCACCTATCCTCGTTCACAGCAAACATGAGTCCCTGCAGTAGTGGAGCTGCCGAGGGAGAGCATGGCGAAACCCTGGCAACTTCGCTAAGTATCTTTTACTGTGCAGGCTTCGAACTGTGGCAAGATCCCTGAAGGAGGGCTGGCCTGAGCGAGGCCTAGTTGTCTCTACCTCTTCCGGGGGCCTAGCAGGGTAAAGGAGGAATTGTTCTCTTGCTCAGCTTGGACCTCACTTAGACGTCCTGCTAAACCAACGAGCCAGTCGGTGTGAGCTACTGGATGGAAGGCTGAGCAGAGTGATTTTCTGAGTGCAGGTAGGGCCCTGGTTCTCACTGAGTCCCCGTTCCCCAGCTCATGAGACCGGCTCAGACTGTCTTCGTGAGCTGGGTAAGCTCCGACAACCTAGGTTTCCAAAGGAAGACAGAGAGCAGTGTCCCGCCTTGGGCTCTGCATACAAGAAGTGTTCTGAAGGGCCTACACGGCTGCTTGTTGCTCAGCAGGCAGAGAGGAGACGTGGGAGGGATCCGTGTGGTAACATGGGAAACGGTGCGGAGGCCAGAGTGCTTGCAGTCCTGAAAGCTATCCTCGCGTTCCACTGAAGCACAACAACGGTGGAGACCTCATGGAAACCGAGGCACGCAGAGCTTGCCCGTTGGAAACTTAGGCACTACCCTGAGGCTCAGGGTGGCCTTGCGCTTTCCCAGGAGGAACGAGGTCTGCGGGATTAACTCTCCTCCAGCGTGACAGGAACCCTGTTCTTCGGTAGAAAGTGCTCGTTTGCTACGCAAGCGTACCTGCGGAGGCTATAACCTGGGCAACTTCAAGGTTTGGCAAGCAGCCCCTGAGACACTACAATCCAAGCTTCCAAAGGGAAAAGGCTGCTTTTGTCGGCAGAGCCAACCAACTCTTGTTAGCACCCAGGATAAGTACCTGCAGTACGGGAGTTGCTAAGGGAAACAAACGGGACACACTGGGCACCTGAGAAGCTCTTCACGACACTTGCAAGCAGCCTGTTTCTCTGGGGAAACATACTCGTTTCCTGCCCGGGCGTGCCTGCAGTGAGTAGAAGCTGGGACTTCCTAGGGTTTCGCAAACAGCTCCTATGCTACAAGAATCCACATTTCCAAAGGGGAAAAGACTGCTTTTTGAAGCAGGGCCACCTATCCTCGTTCACAGCAAACATGAGTCCCTGCAGTAGTGGAGCTGCCGAGGGAGAGCATGGCGAAACCCTGGCAACTTCGCTAAGTATCTTTTACTGTGCAGGCTTCGAACTGTGGCAAGATCCCTGAAGGAGGGCTGGCCTGAGCGAGGCCTAGTTGTCTCTACCTCTTCCGGGGGCCTAGCAGGGTAAAGGAGGAATTGTTCTCTTGCTCAGCTTGGACCTCACTTAGACGTCCTGCTAAACCAACGAGCCAGTCGGTGTGAGCTACTGGATGGAAGGCTGAGCAGAGTGATTTTCTGAGTGCAGGTAGGGCCCTGGTTCTCACTGAGTCCCCGTTCCCCAGCTCATGAGACCGGCTCAGACTGTCTTCGTGAGCTGGGTAAGCTCCGACAACCTAGGTTTCCAAAGGAAGACAGAGAGCAGTGTCCCGCCTTGGGCTCTGCATACAAGAAGTGTTCTGAAGGGCCTACACGGCTGCTTGTTGCTCAGCAGGCAGAGAGGAGACGTGGGAGGGATCCGTGTGGTAACATGGGAAACGGTGCGGAGGCCAGAGTGCTTGCAGTCCTGAAAGCTATCCTCGCGTTCCACTGAAGCACAACAACGGTGGAGACCTCATGGAAACCGAGGCACGCAGAGCTTGCCCGTTGGAAACTTAGGCACTACCCTGAGGCTCAGGGTGGCCTTGCGCTTTCCCAGGAGGAACGAGGTCTGCGGGATTAACTCTCCTCCAGCGTGACAGGAACCCTGTTCTTCGGTAGAAAGTGCTCGTTTGCTACGCAAGCGTACCTGCGGAGGCTATAACCTGGGCAACTTCAAGGTTTGGCAAGCAGCCCCTGAGACACTACAATCCAAGCTTCCAAAGGGAAAAGGCTGCTTTTGTCGGCAGAGCCAACCAACTCTTGTTAGCACCCAGGATAAGTACCTGCAGTACGGGAGTTGCTAAGGGAAACAAACGGGACACACTGGGCACCTGAGAAGCTCTTCACGACACTTGCAAGCAGCCTGTTTCTCTGGGGAAACATACTCGTTTCCTGCCCGGGCGTGCCTGCAGTGAGTAGAAGCTGGGACTTCCTAGGGTTTCGCAAACAGCTCCTATGCTACAAGAATCCACATTTCCAAAGGGGAAAAGACTGCTTTTTGAAGCAGGGCCACCTATCCTCGTTCACAGCAAACATGAGTCCCTGCAGTAGTGGAGCTGCCGAGGGAGAGCATGGCGAAACCCTGGCAACTTCGCTAAGTATCTTTTACTGTGCAGGCTTCGAACTGTGGCAAGATCCCTGAAGGAGGGCTGGCCTGAGCGAGGCCTAGTTGTCTCTACCTCTTCCGGGGGCCTAGCAGGGTAAAGGAGGAATTGTTCTCTTGCTCAGCTTGGACCTCACTTAGACGTCCTGCTAAACCAACGAGCCAGTCGGTGTGAGTTCCTGGATGGAAGGCTGAGCAGAGTGATTTTCTGAGTGCAGGTAGGGCCCTGGTTCTCACTGAGTCCCCGTTCCCCAGCTCATGAGACCGGCTCAGACTGTCTTCGTGAGCTGGGTAAGCTCCGACAACCTAGGTTTCCAAAGGAAGACAGAGAGCAGTGTCCCGCCTTGGGCTCTGCATACAAGAAGTGTTCTGAAGGGCCTACACGGCTGCTTGTTGCTCAGCAGGCAGAGAGGAGACGTGGGAGGGATCCGTGTGGTAACATGGGAAACGGTGCGGAGGCCAGAGTGCTTGCAGTCCTGAAAGCTATCCTCGCGTTCCACTGAAGCACAACAACGGTGGAGACCTCATGGAAACCGAGGCACGCAGAGCTTGCCCGTTGGAAACTTAGGCACTACCCTGAGGCTCAGGGTGGCCTTGCGCTTTCCCAGGAGGAAGGAGGTCTGCGGGATTAACTCTCCTCCAGCGTGACAGGAACCCTGTTCTTCGGTAGAAAGTGCTCGTTTGCTACGCAAGCGTACCTGCGGAGGCTATAACCTGGGCAACTTCAAGGTTTGGCAAGCAGCCCCTGAGACACTACAATCCAAGCTTCCAAAGGGAAAAGGCTGCTTTTGTCGGCAGAGCCAACCAACTCTTGTTAGCACCCAGCATAAGTACCTGCAGTACGGGAGCTGCGAAGGGAAACAAACGGGAAACACTGGGCACCTGAGAAGCTCCCCTCGACACTTGCAAGCAGCCTGTTTCTCTGGGGAAACATACTCGTTTCCTGCCCGGGCGTGCCTGCCGTGAGTAGAAGCTGGGCCTTCCTAGGGTTTTGCAAACAGCTCCGAGGCTACAAGAATCCACATTTCCAAAGGGGAAAAGACTGCTTTTTGAAGTGGGCCACCCATCCTAGTTCACAGCAAACATGAGTCCCTGCAGTAGTGGAGCTGCCGAGGGAGAGCATGGCGAAATCTTGGCAACTTCGCTAAGTATCTTTTACTGTGCAGGCTTCGAAGTGTAGCAAGATCCCTGAAGGAGGGCTGGCCTGAGCGAGGCCTAGTTGGCCCTACCTCTTCCGTGGGCCTAGCAGGGTAAAGGAGGAAGTGTGCTCTTTGCTCAGCTTGGACCTCACTTAGACGTCCTGCTAAACCAACGAGCCAGTCGGTGTGAGCTCCTGGATGGAAGGCTGAGCAGAGTGATTTTCTGAGTGCAGGTAGGGCCCTGGTCCTCACTGAGTCCACGTCTCCCAGCTCATGAGAACGGCTCAGACTGTCTTCGTGAGCTGGGGCAAGCTGCGACCACCTAGGTTTCCAAAGGAAGACAGAGAGCAGTGTGCCGCCTTGGGTTCTGCATGCAAGAAGTGTTCCGAAGGGCCTACACGGCTGCTTGTTGCTCAGCAGGCAGAGAGGAGACGTGGGGGGATTGTGTGGTAGCATGGGAAATGGTGCGGAGGTCAGAGTGCTTGGAGTCCTGAAAGCTATCCTCGCGTTCCATTGAAGCACAACAACGATGGAGACCTCATGGAAACCGAGGCACGCAGAGCTTGCCCGTTGGAAACATAGGCACTACCCTGAGGCTCAGGGTGGCCTTGCGCTTTCCCAGGAGGAACGAGGTCTGCGGGATTAACTCTCCTCCAGCGTGACAGGAACCCTGTTCATCGGGTGAAAGTGCTCGTTTGCTACTCAAGCGTACCTCTGGAGGCTATAACCTGGGCAACTTCAAGGTTTGGCAAGCAGCCCCTGAGACACTACAATCCAAGCTTCAAAAGGAAAAGGCTGCTTTAGTCGGAAGAGCCACGTACCCTTGTTAGCCCCCAGCATAAGTACCTGCAGGATGTCAGCTGCGAAGGGAAACAAACGGGACACACTGGGCACCTGAAAACCTCCGCTCGACACTTGCAAGCAGCCTGTTTCTCTGGGTAAACATACTCATTTCCTCCCCGGGCGTGCCTGCCGTGAGTAGAAGCTGGGCCTTCCTAGGGTTTTGCAAACAGCTCCGAGGCTACAAGAATCCACATTTCCAAAGGGGAAAAGACTGCTTTTGGAAGTGGGCCACCTATCCTAGTTCACAGCAAACATGAGTCCCTGCAGTAGTGGAGCTACCGAGGGAGAGCATGGCGAAACCCTGGCAACTTCGCTAAATAACTTTTACTGTGCAGGCTTCGAAGTGTGGCAAGATCCCTGAAGGAGGGCTGGCCTGAGCGAGGCCTAGTTGGCTCTACCTCTTCCGTGGGCCTAGCAGGGTAAAGGAGGAAGTGTGTTCTTTGCTCAGCTTGGACCTCACTTAGACGTCCTGCTAAACCAACGAGCCAGTCGGTGTGAGCTCCTGGATGGAAGGCTGAGCAGAGTGATTTTCTGAGTGCAGGTAGGGCCCTGGTCCTCACTGAGTCCACGTTCCCCAGCTCATGAGACCGGCTCAGACTGTCTTGGTGAGCTGGGTAAGCTGCGACAACCTAGGTTTCCAAAGGAAGACAGAGAGCAGTGTCCCGCCTTGGGCTCTGCATACAAGAAGTGTTCTGAAGGGCCTACACGGCTGCTTGTTGCTCAGCAGGCAGAGAGGAGACGTGGGAGGGATCCGTGTGGTAACATGGGAAACGGTGCGGAGGCCAGAGTGCTTGCAGTCCTGAAAGCTATCCTCGCGTTCCACTGAAGCACAACAACGGTGGAGACCTCATGGAAGCCGAGGCACGCAGAGCTTGCCCGTTGGAAACTTAGGCACTACCCTGAGGCTCAGGGTGGCCTTGCGCTTTCCCAGGAGGAACGAGGTCTGCGGGATTAACTCTCCTCCAGCGTGACAGGAACCCTGTTCTTCGGTAGAAAGTGCTCGTTTGCTACGCAAGCGTACCTGCGGAGGCTATAACCTGGGCAACTTCAAGGTTTGGCAAGCAGCCCCTGAGACACTACAATCCAAGCTTCCAAAGGGAAAAGGCTGCTTTTGTCGGCAGAGCCAACCAACTCTTGTTAGCACCCAGGATAAGTACCTGCAGTACGGGAGTTGCTAAGGGAAACAAACGGGACACACTGGGCACCTGAGAAGCTCTTCACGACACTTGCAAGCAGCCTGTTTCTCTGGGGAAACATACTCGTTTCCTGCCCGGGCGTGCCTGCAGTGAGTAGAAGCTGGGACTTCCTAGGGTTTCGCAAACAGCTCCTATGCTACAAGAATCCACATTTCCAAAGGGGAAAAGACTGCTTTTTGAAGCAGGGCCACCTATCCTCGTTCACAGCAAACATGAGTCCCTGCAGTAGTGGAGCTGCCGAGGGAGAGCATGGCGAAACCCTGGCAACTTCGCTAAGTATCTTTTACTGTGCAGGCTTCGAACTGTGGCAAGATCCCTGAAGGAGGGCTGGCCTGAGCGAGGCCTAGTTGTCTCTACCTCTTCCGGGGGCCTAGCAGGGTAAAGGAGGAATTGTTCTCTTGCTCACCTTGGACCTCACTTAGACGTCCTGCTAAACCAACGAGCCAGTCGGTGTGAGTTCCTGGATGGAAGGCTGAGCAGAGTGATTTTCTGAGTGCAGGTAGGGCCCTGGTTCTCACTGAGTCCCCGTTCCCCAGCTCATGAGACCGGCTCAGACTGTCTTCGTGAGCTGGGTAAGCTCCGACAACCTAGGTTTCCAAAGGAAGACAGAGAGCAGTGTCCCGCCTTGGGCTCTGCATACAAGAAGTGTTCTGAAGGGCCTACACGGCTGCTTGTTGCTCAGCAGGCAGAGAGGAGACGTGGGAGGGATCCGTGTGGTAACATGGGAAACGGTGCGGAGGCCAGAGTGCTTGCAGTCCTGAAAGCTATCCTCGCGTTCCACTGAAGCACAACAACGGTGGAGACCTCATGGAAGCCGAGGCACGCAGAGCTTGCCCGTTGGAAACTTAGGCACTACCCTGAGGCTCAGGGTGGCCTTGCGCTTTCCCAGGAGGAACGAGGTCTGCGGGATTAACTCTCCTCCAGCGTGACAGGAACCCTGTTCTTCGGTAGAAAGTGCTCGTTTGCTACGCAAGCGTACCTGCGGAGGCTATAACCTGGGCAACTTCAAGGTTTGGCAAGCAGCCCCTGAGACACTACAATCCAAGCTTCCAAAGGGAAAAGGCTGCTTTTGTCGGCAGAGCCAACCAACTCTTGTTAGCACCCAGGATAAGTACCTGCAGTACGGGAGTTGCTAAGGGAAACAAACGGGACACACTGGGCACCTGAGAAGCTCTTCACGACACTTGCAAGCAGCCTGTTTCTCTGGGGAAACATACTCGTTTCCTGCCCGGGCGTGCCTGCAGTGAGTAGAAGCTGGGACTTCCTAGGGTTTCGCAAACAGCTCCTATGCTACAAGAATCCACATTTCCAAAGGGGAAAAGACTGCTTTTTGAAGCAGGGCCACCTATCCTCGTTCACAGCAAACATGAGTCCCTGCAGTAGTGGAGCTGCCGAGGGAGAGCATGGCGAAACCCTGGCAACTTCGCTAAGTATCTTTTACTGTGCAGGCTTCGAACTGTGGCAAGATCCCTGAAGGAGGGCTGGCCTGAGCGAGGCCTAGTTGTCTCTACCTCTTCCGGGGGCCTAGCAGGGTAAAGGAGGAATTGTTCTCTTGCTCAGCTTGGACCTCACTTAGACGTCCTGCTAAACCAACGAGCCAGTCGGTGTGAGCTACTGGATGGAAGGCTGAGCAGAGTGATTTTCTGAGTGCAGGTAGGGCCCTGGTTCTCACTGAGTCCCCGTTCCCCAGCTCATGAGACCGGCTCAGACTGTCTTCGTGAGCTGGGTAAGCTCCGACAACCTAGGTTTCCAAAGGAAGACAGAGAGCAGTGTCCCGCCTTGGGCTCTGCATACAAGAAGTGTTCTGAAGGGCCTACACGGCTGCTTGTTGCTCAGCAGGCAGAGAGGAGACGTGGGAGGGATCCGTGTGGTAACATGGGAAACGGTGCGGAGGCCAGAGTGCTTGCAGTCCTGAAAGCTATCCTCGCGTTCCACTGAAGCACAACAACGGTGGAGACCTCATGGAAACCGAGGCACGCAGAGCTTGCCCGTTGGAAACTTAGGCACTACCCTGAGGCTCAGGGTGGCCTTGCGCTTTCCCAGGAGGAACGAGGTCTGCGGGATTAACTCTCCTCCAGCGTGACAGGAACCCTGTTCTTCGGTAGAAAGTGCTCGTTTGCTACGCAAGCGTACCTGCGGAGGCTATAACCTGGGCAACTTCAAGGTTTGGCAAGCAGCCCCTGAGACACTACAATCCAAGCTTCCAAAGGGAAAAGGCTGCTTTTGTCGGCAGAGCCAACCAACTCTTGTTAGCACCCAGGATAAGTACCTGCAGTACGGGAGTTGCTAAGGGAAACAAACGGGACACACTGGGCACCTGAGAAGCTCTTCACGACACTTGCAAGCAGCCTGTTTCTCTGGGGAAACATACTCGTTTCCTGCCCGGGCGTGCCTGCAGTGAGTAGAAGCTGGGACTTCCTAGGGTTTCGCAAACAGCTCCTATGCTACAAGAATCCACATTTCCAAAGGGGAAAAGACTGCTTTTTGAAGCAGGGCCACCTATCCTCGTTCACAGCAAACATGAGTCCCTGCAGTAGTGGAGCTGCCGAGGGAGAGCATGGCGAAACCCTGGCAACTTCGCTAAGTATCTTTTACTGTGCAGGCTTCGAACTGTGGCAAGATCCCTGAAGGAGGGCTGGCCTGAGCGAGGCCTAGTTGTCTCTACCTCTTCCGGGGGCCTAGCAGGGTAAAGGAGGAATTGTTCTCTTGCTCAGCTTGGACCTCACTTAGACGTCCTGCTAAACCAACGAGCCAGTCGGTGTGAGCTACTGGATGGAAGGCTGAGCAGAGTGATTTTCTGAGTGCAGGTAGGGCCCTGGTTCTCACTGAGTCCCCGTTCCCCAGCTCATGAGACCGGCTCAGACTGTCTTCGTGAGCTGGGTAAGCTCCGACAACCTAGGTTTCCAAAGGAAGACAGAGAGCAGTGTCCCGCCTTGGGCTCTGCATACAAGAAGTGTTCTGAAGGGCCTACACGGCTGCTTGTTGCTCAGCAGGCAGAGAGGAGACGTGGGAGGGATCCGTGTGGTAACATGGGAAACGGTGCGGAGGCCAGAGTGCTTGCAGTCCTGAAAGCTATCCTCGCGTTCCACTGAAGCACAACAACGGTGGAGACCTCATGGAAACCGAGGCACGCAGAGCTTGCCCGTTGGAAACTTAGGCACTACCCTGAGGCTCAGGGTGGCCTTGCGCTTTCCCAGGAGGAACGAGGTCTGCGGGATTAACTCTCCTCCAGCGTGACAGGAACCCTGTTCTTCGGTAGAAAGTGCTCGTTTGCTACGCAAGCGTACCTGCGGAGGCTATAACCTGGGCAACTTCAAGGTTTGGCAAGCAGCCCCTGAGACACTACAATCCAAGCTTCCAAAGGGAAAAGGCTGCTTTTGTCGGCAGAGCCAACCAACTCTTGTTAGCACCCAGGATAAGTACCTGCAGTACGGGAGTTGCTAAGGGAAACAAACGGGACACACTGGGCACCTGAGAAGCTCTTCACGACACTTGCAAGCAGCCTGTTTCTCTGGGGAAACATACTCGTTTCCTGCCCGGGCGTGCCTGCAGTGAGTAGAAGCTGGGACTTCCTAGGGTTTCGCAAACAGCTCCTATGCTACAAGAATCCACATTTCCAAAGGGGAAAAGACTGCTTTTTGAAGCAGGGCCACCTATCCTCGTTCACAGCAAACATGAGTCCCTGCAGTAGTGGAGCTGCCGAGGGAGAGCATGGCGAAACCCTGGCAACTTCGCTAAGTATCTTTTACTGTGCAGGCTTCGAACTGTGGCAAGATCCCTGAAGGAGGGCTGGCCTGAGCGAGGCCTAGTTGTCTCTACCTCTTCCGGGGGCCTAGCAGGGTAAAGGAGGAATTGTTCTCTTGCTCAGCTTGGACCTCACTTAGACGTCCTGCTAAACCAACGAGCCAGTCGGTGTGAGTTCCTGGATGGAAGGCTGAGCAGAGTGATTTTCTGAGTGCAGGTAGGGCCCTGGTTCTCACTGAGTCCCCGTTCCCCAGCTCATGAGACCGGCTCAGACTGTCTTCGTGAGCTGGGTAAGCTCCGACAACCTAGGTTTCCAAAGGAAGACAGAGAGCAGTGTCCCGCCTTGGGCTCTGCATACAAGAAGTGTTCTGAAGGGCCTACACGGCTGCTTGTTGCTCAGCAGGCAGAGAGGAGACGTGGGAGGGATCCGTGTGGTAACATGGGAAACGGTGCGGAGGCCAGAGTGCTTGCAGTCCTGAAAGCTATCCTCGCGTTCCACTGAAGCACAACAACGGTGGAGACCTCATGGAAACCGAGGCACGCAGAGCTTGCCCGTTGGAAACTTAGGCACTACCCTGAGGCTCAGGGTGGCCTTGCGCTTTCCCAGGAGGAAGGAGGTCTGCGGGATTAACTCTCCTCCAGCGTGACAGGAACCCTGTTCTTCGGTAGAAAGTGCTCGTTTGCTACGCAAGCGTACCTGCGGAGGCTATAACCTGGGCAACTTCAAGGTTTGGCAAGCAGCCCCTGAGACACTACAATCCAAGCTTCCAAAGGGAAAAGGCTGCTTTTGTCGGCAGAGCCAACCAACTCTTGTTAGCACCCAGCATAAGTACCTGCAGTACGGGAGCTGCGAAGGGAAACAAACGGGAAACACTGGGCACCTGAGAAGCTCCCCTCGACACTTGCAAGCAGCCTGTTTCTCTGGGGAAACATACTCGTTTCCTGCCCGGGCGTGCCTGCCGTGAGTAGAAGCTGGGCCTTCCTAGGGTTTTGCAAACAGCTCCGAGGCTACAAGAATCCACATTTCCAAAGGGGAAAAGACTGCTTTTTGAAGTGGGCCACCCATCCTAGTTCACAGCAAACATGAGTCCCTGCAGTAGTGGAGCTGCCGAGGGAGAGCATGGCGAAATCTTGGCAACTTCGCTAAGTATCTTTTACTGTGCAGGCTTCGAAGTGTAGCAAGATCCCTGAAGGAGGGCTGGCCTGAGCGAGGCCTAGTTGGCCCTACCTCTTCCGTGGGCCTAGCAGGGTAAAGGAGGAAGTGTGCTCTTTGCTCAGCTTGGACCTCACTTAGACGTCCTGCTAAACCAACGAGCCAGTCGGTGTGAGCTCCTGGATGGAAGGCTGAGCAGAGTGATTTTCTGAGTGCAGGTAGGGCCCTGGTCCTCACTGAGTCCACGTCTCCCAGCTCATGAGAACGGCTCAGACTGTCTTCGTGAGCTGGGGCAAGCTGCGACCACCTAGGTTTCCAAAGGAAGACAGAGAGCAGTGTGCCGCCTTGGGTTCTGCATGCAAGAAGTGTTCCGAAGGGCCTACACGGCTGCTTGTTGCTCAGCAGGCAGAGAGGAGACGTGGGGGGATTGTGTGGTAGCATGGGAAATGGTGCGGAGGTCAGAGTGCTTGGAGTCCTGAAAGCTATCCTCGCGTTCCATTGAAGCACAACAACGATGGAGACCTCATGGAAACCGAGGCACGCAGAGCTTGCCCGTTGGAAACATAGGCACTACCCTGAGGCTCAGGGTGGCCTTGCGCTTTCCCAGGAGGAACGAGGTCTGCGGGATTAACTCTCCTCCAGCGTGACAGGAACCCTGTTCATCGGGTGAAAGTGCTCGTTTGCTACTCAAGCGTACCTCTGGAGGCTATAACCTGGGCAACTTCAAGGTTTGGCAAGCAGCCCCTGAGACACTACAATCCAAGCTTCAAAAGGAAAAGGCTGCTTTAGTCGGAAGAGCCACGTACCCTTGTTAGCCCCCAGCATAAGTACCTGCAGGATGTCAGCTGCGAAGGGAAACAAACGGGACACACTGGGCACCTGAAAACCTCCGCTCGACACTTGCAAGCAGCCTGTTTCTCTGGGTAAACATACTCATTTCCTCCCCGGGCGTGCCTGCCGTGAGTAGAAGCTGGGCCTTCCTAGGGTTTTGCAAACAGCTCCGAGGCTACAAGAATCCACATTTCCAAAGGGGAAAAGACTGCTTTTGGAAGTGGGCCACCTATCCTAGTTCACAGCAAACATGAGTCCCTGCAGTAGTGGAGCTACCGAGGGAGAGCATGGCGAAACCCTGGCAACTTCGCTAAATAACTTTTACTGTGCAGGCTTCGAAGTGTGGCAAGATCCCTGAAGGAGGGCTGGCCTGAGCGAGGCCTAGTTGGCTCTACCTCTTCCGTGGGCCTAGCAGGGTAAAGGAGGAAGTGTGTTCTTTGCTCAGCTTGGACCTCACTTAGACGTCCTGCTAAACCAACGAGCCAGTCGGTGTGAGCTCCTGGATGGAAGGCTGAGCAGAGTGATTTTCTGAGTGCAGGTAGGGCCCTGGTCCTCACTGAGTCCACGTTCCCCAGCTCATGAGACCGGCTCAGACTGTCTTGGTGAGCTGGGTAAGCTGCGACAACCTAGGTTTCCAAAGGAAGACAGAGAGCAGTGTGCCGCCTTGGGCTCTGCATGCAAGAAGGGTTCTGAAGGGCCTACACGGCTGCTTGTTGCTCAGCAGGCAGAGAGGAGACGTGGGGGGATCTGTGTGGGAGCATGGGAAACGGTGCGGAGGTCAGAGTGCTTGGAGTCCTGAAAGCTATCCTCGCGTTCCATTGAAGCACAACAACGGTGGAGACCTCATGGAAACCGAGGCACGCAGAGCTTGCCCGTTGGAAACTTAGGCACTACCCTGAGGCTCAGGGTGGACTTGCGCTTTCCCAGGAGGAACGAGGTCTGCGGGTTTAACTCTCCTCCAGCGTGACAGGAACCCTGTTCTTCGGTAGAAAGTGCTCGTTTGCTACGCAAGCGTACCTGCGGAGGCTATAACCTGGGCAACTTCAAGGTTTGGCAAGCAGCCCCTGAGACACTACAATCCAAGCTTCCAAAGGGAAAAGGCTGCTTTTGTCGGCAGAGCCAACCAACTCTTGTTAGCACCCAGGATAAGTACCTGCAGTACGGGAGTTGCTAAGGGAAACAAACGGGACACACTGGGCACCTGAGAAGCTCTTCTCGACACTTGCAAGCAGCCTGTTTCTCTGGGGAAACATACTCGTTTCCTGCCCGGGCGTGCCTGCAGTGAGTAGAAGCTGGGACTTCCTAGGGTTTCGCAAACAGCTCCTATGCTACAAGAATCCACATTTCCAAAGGGGAAAAGACTGCTTTTTGAAGCAGGGCCACCTATCCTCGTTCACAGCAAACATGAGTCCCTGCAGTAGTGGAGCTGCCGAGGGAGAGCATGGCTAAACCCTGGCAACTTCGCTAAGTATCTTTTACTGTGCAGGCTTCGAACTGTGGCAAGATCCCTGAAGGAGGGATGGCCTGAGCGAGGCCTAGTTGTCTCTACCTCTTCCGGGGGCCTAGCAGGGTAAAGGAGGAATTGTTCTCTTGCTCAGCTTGGACCTTACTTAGACGTCCTGCTAAACCAACGAGCCAGTCGGTGTGAGTTCCTGGATGGAAGGCTGAGCAGAGTGATTTTCTGAGTGCAGGTAGGGCCCTGGTTCTCACTGAGTCCCCGTTCCCCAGCTCATGAGACCGGCTCAGACTGTCTTCGTGAGCTGGGTAAGCTCCGACAACCTAGGTTTCCAAAGGAAGACAGAGAGCAGTGTCCCGCCTTGGGCTCTGCATACAAGAAGTGTTCTGAAGGGCCTACACGGCTGCTTGTTGCTCAGCAGGCAGAGAGGAGACGTGGGAGGGATCCGTGTGGTAACATGGGAAACGGTGCGGAGGCCAGAGTGCTTGCAGTCCTGAAAGCTATCCTCGCGTTCCACTGAAGCACAACAACGGTGGAGACCTCATGGAAACCGAGGCACGCAGAGCTTGCACGGAGCAAACTTAGGCACTACCCTGAGGCTCACGGTGGCCTTGCGCTTTCCCAGGAGGAACGAGGTCTGCAGGATTAACTCTCCTGTAGCGTGATAAGAACGCTGTTCATCGGGTGAAAGTGCTCGTTTGCTACGCAAGCGTACCTGCGGAGGCTATAACGTGGTCAACTTCAAGTTTTGGCAAGCAGCCCCTGAGACACTACAATCCAAGCTTCCAAAGGGAAAAGGCTGCTTTTGTCGGCAGAGCCAACCAACTCTTGTTAGCACCCAGCATAAGTACCTGCAGTACGGGAGCTGCGAAGGGAAACAAACGGGACACACTGGGCACCTGAAAAGCTCCCCTCGACACTTGCAAGCAGCCTGTTTCTCTGGGGAAACATACTCGTTTCCTCCCCGGGCGTGCCTGCAGTGAGTAAAAGCTGGGCCTTCCTATGGTTTCGCAAACAGCTCCTAGGCTACAAGAATCCACATTTCCAAAGGGGAAAAGACTGCTTTTTGAAGTGGGCCACCTATCCTAGTTCACAGCAAACATGAGTCCCTGCAGTAGTGGAGCTGCCGAGGGAGAGCATGGCGAAACCCTGGCAACTTCGCTAAGTATCTTTTACTGTGCAGGCTTCGAACTGTGGCAAGATCCCTGAAGGAGGGCTGGCCTGAGCGAGGCCTAGTTGTCTCTACCTCTTCCGGGGGCCTAGCAGGGTAAAGGAGGAATTGTGCTCTTGCTCAGCTTGGACCTCACTTAGACGTCCTGCTAAACCAACGAGCCAGTCGGTGTGAGTTCCTGGATGGAAGGCTGAGCAGAGTGATTTTCTGAGTGCAGGTAGGGCCCTGGTCCTCACTGAGTCCCCGTTCCCCAGCTCATGAAACCGGCTCAGACTGTCTTCGTGAGCTGGGGCAAGCTGCGACCACCTAGGTTTCCAAAGGAAGACAGAGAGCAGTGTGCCGCCTTGGGTTCTGCATGCAAGAAGTGTTCCAAAGGGCCTACACGGCTGCTTGTTGCTCAGCAGGCAGAGAGGAGACGTGGGGGGGATCCGTGTGGTAGCATGGGAAACGGTGCGGAGGCCAGAGTGCTTGGAGTCCTGAAAGCTATCCTCGCGTTCCATTGAAGCACAACAACGGTGGAGACCTCATGGAAACCGAGGCACGCAGAGCTTGCCTGTTGGAAACTTAGGCACTACCCTGAGGCTCAGGGTGGCCTTACGCTTTCCCAGGAGGAAGGAGGTCTGCGGGATTAACTCTCCTCCAGCGTGAGAGGAACCCTGTTCTTCGGTAGAAAGTGCTCGTTTGCTACGCAAGCGTACCTGCGGAGGCTATAACCTGGGCAACTTCAAGGTTTGGCAAGCAGCCCCTTAGACACTACAATCCAAGCTTCCAAAGGGAAAAGGCTGCTTTTGTCGGCAGAGCCAACCAACTCTTGTTAGCACCCAGCATAAGTACCTGCAGTACGGGAGCTGCGAAGGGAAACAAACGGGACACACTGGGCACCTGAGAAGCTCCCCTCGACACTTGCAAGCAGCCTGTTTCTCTGGGGAAACATACTCGTTTCCTCCCCGGGCGTGCCTGCAGTGAGTAAAAGCTGGGCCTTCCTATGGTTTCGCAAACAGCTCCTAGGCTACAAGAATCCACATTTCCAAAGGGGAAAAGACTGCTTTTTGAAGTGGGCCACCTATCCTAGTTCACAGCAAACATGAGTCCCTGCAGTAGTGGAGCTGCCGAGGGAGAGCATGGTGAAACCCTGGCAACTTCGCTAAGTATCTTTTACTGTGCAGGCTTCGAACTGTGGCAAGATCCCTGAAGGAGGGCTGGCCTGAGCGAGGCCTAGTTGGCTCTACCTCTTCCGTGGGCCTAGCAGGGTAAAGGAGGAAGTGTGTTCTTTGCTCAGCTTGGACCTCACTTAGACGTCCTGCTAAACCAACGAGCCAGTCGGTGTGAGCTCCTGGATGGAAGGCTGAGCAGAGTGATTTTCTGAGTGCAGGTAGGGCCCTGGTCCTCACTGAGTCCACTTTCCCCATCTCATGAGAGCGGCTCAGACTGTCTTGGTGAGCTGGGTAAGCTGCGACAACCTAGGTTTCCAAAGGAAGACAGAGAGCAGTGTGCCACCTTGGGCTCTGCATGCAAGAAGTGTTCTGAAGGGCCTACACGGCTGCTTGTTGCTCAGCAGGCAGAGAGGAGACGTGGGGGGGATCCGTGTGGTAGCATGGGAAACGGTGCGGAGGCCAGAGTGCTTGGAGTCCTGAAAGCTATCCTCGCGTTCCATTGAAGCACAACAACGGTGGAGACCTCATGGAAACCGAGGCACGCAGAGCTTGCCCGTTGGAAACTTAGGCACTACCCTGAGGCTCAGGGTGGCCTTACGCTTTCCCAGGAGGAAGGAGGTCTGCGGGATTAACTCTCCTCCAGCGTGAGAGGAACCCTGTTCTTCGGTAGAAAGTGCTCGTTTGCTACGCAAGCGTACCTGCGGAGGCTATAACCTGGGCAACTTCAAGGTTTGGCAAGCAGCCCCTCAGACACTACAATCCAAGCTTCCAAAAGGAAAAGGCTGCTTTTGTCGGAAGAGTCACCTACCCTTGTTAGCCCCCAGCATAAGTACCTGCAGGATGTCAGCTGCGAAGGGAAACAAACGGGACACACTGGGCACCTGAGAAGCTCCGCTCGACACTTGCAAGCAGCCTGTTTCTCTGGGGAAACATACTCGTTTCCTCCCCGGGCGTGCCTGCCGTGAGTAGAAGCTGGGCCTTCCTAGGGTTTTGCAAACAGCTCCGAGGCTACAAGAATCCACATTTCCAAAGGGGAAAAGACTGCTTTTGGAAGTGGGCCACCTATCCTAGTTCACAGCAAACATGAGTCCCTGCAGTAGTGGAGCTGCCGAGGGAGAGCATGGCGAAACCCTGCCAACTTCGCTAAATAACTTTTACTGTGCAGGCTTCGAACTGTGGCAAGATCCCTGAAGGAGGGCTGGCCTGAGCGAGGCCTAGTTGGCTCTACCTCTTCCGTGGGCCTAGCAGGGTAAAGGAGGAAGTGTGTTCTTTGCTCAGCTTGGACCTCACTTAGACGTCCTGCTAAACCAACGAGCCAGTCGGTGTGAGCTCCTGGATGGAAGGCTGAGCAGAGTGATTTTCTGAGTGCAGGTAGGGCCCTGGTCCTCACTGAGTCCACTTTCCCCATCTCATGAGAGCGGCTCAGACTGTTTTGGTGAGCTGGGTAAGCTGCGACAACCTAGGTTTCCAAAGGAAGACAGAGAGCAGTGTGCCGCCTTGGGTTCTGCATGCAAGAAGTGTTCCAAAGGGCCTACACGGCTGCTTGTTGCTCAGCAGGCAGAGAGGAGACGTGGGGGGATCTGTGTGGTAGCATGGGAAATGGTGCGGAGGTCAGAGTGCTTGGAGTCCTGAAAGCTATCCTCGCGTTCCATTGAAGCACAACAACAATGGAGACCTCATGGAAACCGAGGCACGCAGAGCTTGCCCTGTGGAAACTTAGGCACTACCCTGAGGCTCAGGGTGGCCTTGCGCTTTCCCAGGAGGAAGGAGGTCTGCGAGATTAACTCTCCTCCAGCGTGACAGGAACCCTGTTCCTCGGGTGAAAGTGCTCGTTTGCTACTCAAGCGTACCTCTGGAGGCTATAACCTGGGCACTTCAAGGTTTGGCAAGCAGCCCCTGAGACACTACAATCCAAGCTTCCAAAAGGAAAAGGCTGCTTTTGTCGGAAGAGCCACCTACCCTTGTTAGCCCCCAGCATAAGTACCTGCAGGATGTCAGCTGCGAAGGGAAACAAACGGGAAACACTGGGCACCTGAGAAGCTCCCCTCGACACTTGCAAGCAGCCTGTTTCTTTCGGGAAACATACTCGTTTCCTGCCCGGGCGTGCCTGCAGTGAGTAGAAGCTGGGCCTTCCTAGGGTTTCGCAAACAGCTCCGAGGCTCAAAGAATCCACATTTCCAAAGGGGAAAAGACTGCTTTTTGAAGTGGGCCACCTATCCTCGTTCACAGCAAACGTGAGTCCCTGCAGTAGTGGAGCTGCCGAGGGAGAGCATGGTGAAACCCTGGCAACTTCGCTAAATATCTTTTACTGTGCAGGCTTCGAAGTGTGGCAAGATCCCTGAAGGAGGGCTGGCCTGAGCGAGGCCTAGTTGGCTCTACCTCTTCCGTGGGCCTAGCAGGGTAAAGGAGGAAGTGTGTTCTTTCCTCAGCTTGGACCTCACTTAGACCTCCTGCTAAACCAACGAGCCAGTCGGTGTGAGCTCCTGGATGGAAGGCTGAGCAGAGTGATTTTCTGAGTGCAGGTAGGGCCCTGGTCCTCACTGAGTCCACGTCTCCCAGCTCATGAGAACGGCTCAGACTGTCTTCGTGAGCTGGGGCAAGCTGCGACCACCTAGGTTTCCAAAGGAAGACAGAGAGCAGTGTGCCGCCTTGGGTTCTGCATGCAAGAAGTGTTCCGAAGGGCCTACACGGCTGCTTGTTGCTCAGCAGGCAGAGAGGAGACGTGGGGGGGATCTGTGTGGTAGCATGGGAAATGGTGCGGAGGTCAGAGTGCTTGGAGTCCTGAAAGCTATCCTCGCGTTCCATTGAAGCACAACAACGGTGGAGACCTCATGGAAACCGAGTCACGCAGAGCTTGCCCGTTGAAAACTTAGTCACTACCCTGAGGCTCAGGGTGGCCTTGCGCTTTCCCAGGAGGAACGAGGTCTGCGGGATTAACTCTCCTCCAGCGTGACAGGAACCCTGTTCTTCGGTAGAAAGTGCTCGTTTGCTACGCTAGCGTACCTGCGGAGGCTATAACCTGGGCAACTTCAAGGTTTGGCAAGCAGCCCCTGAGACACTACAATCCAAGCTTCCAAAGGGAAAAGGCTGCTTTTGTCGGCAGAGCCAACCAACTCTTGTTAGCACCCAGCATAAGTACCTGCAGTACGGGAGCTGCGAAGGGAAACAAACGGGACACACTGGGCACCTGAGAAGCTCTTCTCGACACTTGCAAGCAGCCTGTTTCTCTGGGGAAACATACTCGTTTCCTGCCCGGGCGTGCCTGCAGTGAGTAGAAGCTGGGACTTCCTAGGGTTTCGCAAACAGCTCCTAGGCTACAAAAATCCACATTTCCAAAGGGGAAAAGACTGCTTTTTGAAGCAGGGCCACCTATCCTAGTTCACAGCAAACATGAGTCCCTGCAGTAGTGGAGCTGCCGAGGGAGAGCATGGCGAAACCCTGGCAACTCCGCTAAGTATCTTTTACTGGGCAGGCTTCGAAGTGTAGCAAGATCCCTGAAGGAGGGCTGGCCTGAGCGAGGCCTAGTTGGCCCTACCTCTTCCGTGGGCCTAGCAGGGTAAAGGAGGAAGTGTGCTCTTTGCTCAGCTTGGACCTCACTTAGACGTCCTGCTAAACCAACGAGCCAGTCGGTTTGAGCTCCTGGATGGAACGCTGAGCAGAGTGATTTTCAGAGTGCAGGTAGGGCCCTGGTCCTCACTGAGTCCACTTTCCCCATCTCATGAGAGCGGCTCAGACTGTCTTGGTGAGCTGGGTAAGCTGCGACAACCTAGGTTTCCAAAGGAAGACAGAGAGCAGTGTGCCGCCTTGGGCTCTGCATGCAAGAAGGGTTCTGAAGGGCCTACACGGCTGCTTGTTGCTCAGCAGGCAGAGAGGAGACGTGGGGGGGATCCGTGTGGTAGCATGGGAAACGGTGCGGAGGTCAGAGTGCTTGGAGTCCTGAAAGCTATCCTCGCGTTCCATTGAAGCACAACAACGGTGGAGACCTCATGGAAACCGAGGCACGCAGAGCTTGCCCGTTGGAAACTTAGGCACTACCCTGAGGCTCAGGGTGGCCTTGCGCTTTCCCAGGAGGAAGGAGGTCTGCGGGATTAACTCTCCTCCAGCTTGACAGGAACCCTGTTCTTCGGTAGAAAGTGCTCGTTTGCTACGCAAGCGTACCTGCGGAGGCTATAACCTGGGCAACTTCAAGGTTTGGCAAGCAGCCCCTGAGACACTACAATCCAAGCTTCCAAAGGGAAAAGGCTGCTTTTGTCGGCAGAGCCAACGAACCCTTGTTAGCACCCAGCATAAGTACCTGCAGTACGGGAGCTGCGAAGGGAAACAAACGGGACACACTGGGCACCTGAGAAGCTCCCCTCGACACTTGCAAGCAGCCTGTTTCTCTGGGGAAACATACTCGTTTCCTCCCCGGGCGTGCCTGCAGTGAGTAAAAGCTGGGCCTTTCTATGGTTTCGCAAACAGCTCCTAGGCTACAAGAATCCACCTTTCCAAAGGGGAAAAGACTGCTTTTTGAAGTGGGCCACCTATCCTAGTTCACAGCAAACATGAGTCCCTGCAGTAGTGGAGCTGCCGAGGGAGAGCATGGTGAAACCCTGGCAACTTCGCTAAGTATCTTTTACTGTGCAGGCTTCGCAGTGTGGCAAGATCCCTGAAGGAGGGCTGGCCTGAGCGAGGCCTAGTTGGCTCTACCTCTTCCGTGGGCCTAGCAGGGTAAAGGAGGAAGTGTGTTCTTTGCTCAGCTTGGACCTCACTTAGACCTCCTGCTAAACCAACGAGCCAGTCGGTGTGAGCTCCTGGATGGAAGGCTGAGCAGAGTGATTTTCTGAGTGCAGGTAGGGCCCTGGTCCTACTGAGTCCACGTTCCCCAGCTCATGAGACCGGCTCAGACTGTCTTCGTGAGCTGGGTAAGCTGCGACAACCTAGGTTTCCAAAGGAAGACAGAGAGCAGTGTGCCGCCTTGGCCTCTGCATGCAGAAGTGTTCTGAAGGGCCTACACGGCTGCTTGTTGCTCAGCAGGCAGAGAGGAGACGTGGGGGGGATCCGTGTGGTAGCATGGGAAACGGTGCGGAGGTCAGAGTGCTTGGAGTCCTGAAAGCTATCCTCGCGTTCCATTAAAGCACAACAACGGTGGAGACCTCATGGAAACCGAGGCACGCAGAGCTTGCCCGTTGGAAACTTAGGCACTACCCTGAGGCTCAGGGTGGACTTGCGCTTTCCCAGGAGGAACGAGGTCTGCGGGATTAACTCTCCTCCAGCGAGACAGGAACCCTGTTCATCGGTAGAAAGTGCTCGTTGGCTACGCAAGCGTACCTGCGGAGGCTATAACCTGGGCAACTTCAAGGTTTGGCAAGCAGCCCCTGAGACACTACAATCCAAGCTTCCAAAAGGAAAAGGCTGCTTTTGTCGGAAGAGCCACCTACCCTTGTTAGCCCCCAGCATACGTACCTGCAGGATGTCAGCTGCGAAGGGAAACAAACGGGACACACTGGGCACCTGAGAAGCTCCGCTCGACACTTGCAAGCAGCCTGTTTCTCTGGGGAAACATACTCGTTTCCTCCCCGGGCGTGCCTGCCGTGAGTAGAAGCTGGGCCTTCCTAGGGTTTTGCAAACAACTCCGAGGCTACAAGAATCCACATTTCCAAAGGGGAAAAGACTGCTTTTTGAAGTGGGCCACCTATCCTAGTTCACAGCAAACATGAGTCCCTGCAGTAGTGGAGCTGCCGAGGGAGAATGGCGAAACCCTGGCAACTTCGCTAAATAACTTTTACTGTGCAGGCTTCGAACTGTGGCAAGATCCCTGAAGGAGGGCTGGCCTGAGCGAGGCCTAGTTGGCTCTACCTCTTCCGTGGGCCTAGCAGGGTAAAGGAGGAAGTGTGTTCTTTGCTCAGCTTGGACCTCACTTAGACGTCCTGCTAAACCAACGAGCCAGTCGGTGTGAGTTCCTGGATGGAAGGCTGAGCAGAGTGATTTTCTGAGTGCAGGTAGGGCCCTGGTCCTCACTGAGTCCACGTTCCCCAGCTCATGAGACCGGCTCAGACTGTCTTGGTGAGCTGGGTAAGCTGCGACAACCTAGGTTTCCAAAGGAAGACAGAGAGCAGTGTGCCGCCTTGGGCTCTGCATGCAGAAGTGTTCTGAAGGGCCTACACGGCTGCTTGTTGCTCAGCAGGCAGAGAGGAGACGTGGGGGGGATCCGTGTGGTAGCATGGGAAACGGGGCGGAGGTCAGAGTGCTTGGAGTACTGAAAGCTATCCTCGCGTTCCATTAAAGCACAACAACGGTGGAGACTTCATGGAAACAGAGGCACGCAGAGCTTGCCCGTTGGAAACTTAGGCACTACCCTGAGGCTCAGGGTGGACTTGCGCTTTCCCAGGAGGAACGAGGTCTGCGGGATTAACTCTCCTCCAGCGTGACAGGAACCCTGTTCTTCGGTAGAAAGTGCTCGTTTGCTACGCAAGCGTACCTGCGGAGGCTATAACCTGGGCAACTTCAAGGTTTGGCAAGCAGCCCCTGAGACACTACAATCCAAGCTTCCAAAGGGAAAAGGCTGCTTTTGTCGGCAGAGCCAACCAACCCTTGTTAGCACCCAGCATAAGTACCTGCAGTACGGGAGCTGCGAAGGGAAACAAACGGGAAACACTGGGCACCTGAGAAGCTCCCCTCGACACTTGCAAGCAGCCTGTTTCTTTCGGGAAACATACTCGTTTCCTGCCCGGGCGTGCCTGCAGTGAGTAGAAGCTGGGCCTTCCTAGGGTTTCGCAAACAGCTCCGAGGCTCAAAGAATCCACATTTCCAAAGGGGAAAAGACTGCTTTTTGAAGTGGGCCACCTATCCTCGTTCACAGCAAACATGAGTCCCTGCAGTAGTGGAGCTGCCGAGGGAGAGCATGGTGAAACCCTGGCAACTTCGCTAAATATCTTTTACTGTGCAGGCTTCGAAGTGTGGCAAGATCCCTGAAGGAGGGCTGGCCTGAGCGAGGCCTAGTTGGCTCTACCTCTTCCGTGGGCCTAGCAGGGTAAAGGAGGAAGTGTGTTCTTTGCTCAGCTTGGACCTCACTTAGACCTCCTGCTAAACCAACGAGCCAGTCGGTGTGAGCTCCTGGATGGAAGGCTGAGCAGAGTGATTTTCTGAGTGCAGGTAGGGCCCTGGTCCTCACTGAGTCCACGTCTCCCAGCTCATGAGAACGGCTCAGACTGTCTTCGTGAGCTGGGGCAAGCTGCGACCACCTAGGTTTCCAAAGGAAGACAGAGAGCAGTGTGCCGCCTTGGGTTCTGCATGCAAGAAGTGTTCCGAAGGGCCTACACGGCTGCTTGTTGCTCAGCAGGCAGAGAGGAGACGTGGGGGGATCTGTGTGGTAGCATGGGAAATGGTGCGGAGGTCAGAGTGCTTGGAGTCCTGAAAGCTATCCTCGCGTTCCATTGAAGCACAACAACGGTGGAGACCTCATGGAAACCGAGTCACGCAGAGCTTGCCCGTTGGAAACTTAGGCACTACCCTGAGGCTCAGGGTGGCCTTGCGCTTTCCCAGGAGGAACGAGGTCTGCGGGATTAACTCTCCTCCAGCGTGACAGGAACCCTGTTCTTCGGTAGAAAGTGCTCGTTTGCTACGCTAGCGTACCTGCGGAGGCTATAACCTGGGCAACTTCAAGGTTTGGCAAGCAGCCCCTGAGACACTACAATCCAAGCTTCCAAAGGGAAAAGGCTGCTTTTGCCGGCAGAGCCAACCAACTCTTATTAGCACCCAGCATAAGTACCTGCAGTACGGGAGCTGCGAAGGGAAACAAACGGGACACACTGGGCACCTGAGAAGCTCTTCTCGACACTTGCAAGCAGCCTGTTTCTCTGGGGAAACATACTCGTTTCCTGCCCGGGCGTGCCTGCAGTGAGTAGAAGCTGGGACTTCCTAGGGTTTCGCAAACAGCTCCTAGGCTACAAAAATCCACATTTCCAAAGGGGAAAAGACTGCTTTTTGAAGCAGGGCCACCTATCCTAGTTCACAGCAAACATGAGTCCCTGCAGTAGTGGAGCTGCCGAGGGAGAGCATGGCGAAACCCTGGCAACTCCGCTAAGTATCTTTTACTGGGCAGGCTTCGAAGTGTAGCAAGATCCCTGAAGGAGGGCTGGCCTGAGCGAGGCCTAGTTGGCCCTACCTCTTCCGTGGGCCTAGCAGGGTAAAGGAGGAAGTGTGCTCTTTGCTCAGCTTGGACCTCACTTAGACGTCCTGCTAAACCAACGAGCCAGTCGGTTTGAGCTCCTGGATGGAACGCTGAGCAGAGTGATTTTCTGAGTGCAGGTAGGGCCCTGGTCCTCACTGAGTCCACTTTCCCCATCTCATGAGAGCGGCTCAGACTGTCTTGGTGAGCTGGGTAAGCTGCGACAACCTAGGTTTCCAAAGGAAGACAGAGAGCAGTGTGCCGCCTTGGGCTCTGCATGCAAGAAGGGTTCTGAAGGGCCTACACGGCTGCTTGTTGCTCAGCAGGCAGAGAGGAGACGTGGGGGGGATCCGTGTGGTAGCATGGGAAACGGTGCGGAGGTCAGAGTGCTTGGAGTCCTGAAAGCTATCCTCGCGTTCCATTGAAGCACAACAACGGTGGAGACCTCATGGAAACCGAGGCACGCAGAGCTTGCCCATTGGAAACTTAGGCACTACCCTGAGGCTCAGGGTGGCCTTGCGCTTTCCCAGGAGGAAGGAGGTCTGCGGGATTAACTCTCCTCCAGCGTGACAGGAACCCTGTTCTTCGGTAGAAAGTGCTCGTTTGCTACGCAAGCGTACCTGCGGAGGCTATAACCTGGGCAACTTCAAGGTTTGGCAAGCAGCCCCTGAGACACTACAATCCAAGCTTCCAAAGGGAAAAGGCTGCTTTTGTCGGCAGAGCCAACCAACTCTTGTTAGCACCCAGCATAAGTACCTGCAGTACGGGAGCTGCGAAGGGAAACAAACGGGAAACACTGGGCACCTGAGAAGCTCCCCTCGACACTTGCAAGCAGCCTGTTTCTCTGGGGAAACATACTCGTTTCCTCCCCGGGCGTGCCTGGCGTGAGTAGTAGCTGGGCCTTCCTAGGGTTTTGCAAACAGCTCCGAGGCTACAAGAATCCACCTTTCCAAAGGGGAAAAGACTGCTTTTTGAAGTGGGCCACCTATCCTAGTTCACAGCAAACATGAGTCCCTGCAGTAGTGGAGCTGCCGAGGGAGAGCATGGTGAAACACTGGCAACTTCGCTAAGTATCTTTTACTGTGCAGGCTTCGAAGTGTGGCAAGATACCTGAAGGAGGGCTGGCCTGAGGGAGGCCTAGTTGGCTCTACCTCTTCCGTGGGCCTAGCAGGGTAAAGGAGGAAGTGTGTTCTTTGCTCAGCTTGGACCTCACTTAGACGTCCTGCTAAACCAACGAGCCAGTCGGTGTGAGCTCCTGGATGGAAGGCTGAGCAGAGTGATTTTCTGAGTGCAGGTAGGGCCCTGGTCCTCACTGAGTCCCCGTTCCCCAGCTCATGAAACCGGCTCAGACTGTCTTCGTGAGCTGGGTAAGCTCCGACAACCTAGGTTTCCAAAGGAAGACAGAGAGCAGTGTGCCGCCTTGGGCTCTGCATGCAAGAAGTGGTCTGAAGGGCCTACACGGCTGCTTGTTGCTCAGCAGGCAGAGAGGAGACGTGGGAGGGATCCGTGTGGTAACATGGGAAACGGTGTGGAGGCCAGAGTGCTTGGAGTCCTGAAAGCTATCCTCGCGTTCCACTGAAGCACAACAACGGTGGAGACCTCATGGAAACCGAGGCACGCAGAGCTTGCACGGAGCAAACTTAGGCACTACCCTGAGGCTCAGGGTGGCCTTGCGCTTTCCCAGGAGGAACGAGGTCTGCAGGATTAACTCTCCTGTAGCGTGATAGGAACGCTGTTCATCGGGTGAAAGTGCTCGTTTGCTACGCAAGCGTACCTACGGAGGCTATAACCTGGTCAACTTCAAGTTTTGGCAAGCAGCCCCTGAGACACTACAATCCAAGCTTCCAAAGGGAAAAGGCTGCTTTTGTCGGCAGAGCCAACGAACCCTTGTTAGCACCCAGCATGAGTACCTGCAGTACGGGAGCTGCGAAGGGAAACAAACGGGACACACTGGGCACCTGAGAAGCTCCCCTCGACACTTGCAAGCAGCCTGTTTCTCTGGGGAAACATACTCGTTTCCTCCCCGGGCGTGCCTGCAGTGAGTAAAAGCTGGGCCTTTCTATGGTTTCGCAAACAGCTCCTAGGCTACAAGAATCCACCTTTCCAAAGGGGAAAAGACTGCTTTTTGAAGTGGGCCACCTATCCTAGTTCACAGCAAACATGAGTCCCTGCAGTAGTGGAGCTGCCGAGGGAGAGCATGGTGAAACCCTGGCAACTTCGCTAAGTATCTTTTACTGTGCAGGCTTCGAAGTGTGGCAAGATCCCTGAAGGAGGGCTGGCCTGAGCGAGGCCTAGTTGGCTCTACCTCTTCCGTGGGCCTAGCAGGGTAAAGGAGGAAGTGTGTTCTTTGCTCAGCTTGGACCTCACTTAGACCTCCTGCTAAACCAACGAGCCAGTCGGTGTGAGCTCCTGGATGGAAGGCTGAGCAGAGTGATTTTCTGAGTGCAGGTAGGGCCCTGGTCCTACTGAGTCCACGTTCCCCAGCTCATGAGACCGGCTCAGACTGTCTTCGTGAGCTGGGTAAGCTGCGACAACCTAGGTTTCCAAAGGAAGACAGAGAGCAGTGTGCCGCCTTGGCCTCTGCATGCAGAAGTGTTCTGAAGGGCCTACACGGCTGCTTGTTGCTCAGCAGGCAGAGAGGAGACGTGGGGGGGATCCGTGTGGTAGCATGGGAAACGGTGCGGAGGTCAGAGTGCTTGGAGTCCTGAAAGCTATCCTCGCGTTCCATTAAAGCACAACAACGGTGGAGACCTCATGGAAACCGAGTCACGCAGAGCTTGCCCGTTGGAAACTTAGGCACTACCCTGAGGCTCAGGGTGGCCTGGCGCTTTCCCAGGAGGAACGAGGTCTGCGGGATTAACTCTCCTCCAGCGTGACAGGAACCCTGTTCTTCGGTAGAAAGTGCTCGTTTGCTACGCAAGCGTACCTGCGGAGGCTATAACCTGGGCAACTTCAAGGTTTGGCAAGCAGCCCCTGAGACACTACAATCCAAGCTTCCAAAGGGAAAAGGCTGCTTTTGTCGGCAGAGCCAACCAACTCTTGTTAGCACCCAGCATAAGTACCTGCAGTACGGGAGCTGCGAAGGGAAACAAACGGGACACACTGGGCACCTGAGAAGCTCTTCTCAACACTTGCAAGCAGCCTGTTTCTCTGGGGAAACATACTCGTTTCCTGCCCGGGCGTGCCTGCAGTGAGTAGAAGCTGGGACTTCCTAGGGTTTCGCAAACAGCTCCTAGGCTACAAAAATCCACTATTCCAAAGGGGAAAAGACTGCTTTTTGAAGCAGGGCCACCTATCCTAGTTCACAGCAAACATGAGTCCCTGCAGTAGTGGAGCTGCCGAGGGAGAGCATGGCGAAACCCTGGCAACTCCGCTAAGTATCTTTTACTGTGCAGGCTTCGAAGTGTAGCAAGATCCCTGAAGGAGGGCTGGCCTGAGCGAGGCCTAGTTGGCCCTACCTCTTCCGTGGGCCTAGCAGGGTAAAGGAGGAAGTGTGCTCTTTGCTCAGCTTGGACCTCACTTAGACGTCCTGCTAAACCAACGAGCCAGTCGGTGTGAGCTCCTGGATGGAACGCTGAGCAGAGTGATTTTCTGAGTGCAGGTAGGGCCCTGGTCCTCACTGAGTCCACGTCTCCCAGCTCATGAGAACGGCTCAGACTGTCTTCGTGAGCTGGGGCAAGCTGCGACCACCTAGGTTTCCAAAGGAAGACAGAGAGCAGTGTGCCGCCTTGGGTTCTGCATGCAAGAAGTTTTCCGAAGGGCCTACACGGCTGCTTCTTGCTCAGCAGGCAGAGAGGAGACGTGGGGGGGATCCGTTTGGTAGCATGGGAAACGGTGCGGAGGCCAGAGTGCTTGGAGTCCTGAAAGCTATCCTCGCGTTCCATTGAAGCACAACAACGGTGGAGACCTCATTGAAACCGAGGCACGCAGAGCTTGCACGGAGCAAACTTAGGCACTACCCTGAGGCTCAGGGTGGCCTTGCGCTTTCCCAGGAGGAACGAGGTCTGCGGGATTAACTCTCCTCCAGCGTGACAGGAACCCTGTTCCTCGGGTGAAAGTGCTCGTTTGCTACTCAAGCGTACCTCTGGAGGCTATAACCTGGGCAACTTCAAGGTTTGGCAAGCAGCCCCTGAGACACTACAATCCAAGCTTCCAAAGGGAAAAGGCTGCTTTTGTCGGCAGAGCCAACCAACTCTTTTTAGCACCCAGCATAAGTACCTGCAGTACGGGAGCTGCGAAGGGAAACAAACGGGACACACTGGGCACCTGAGAAGCTCCGCTCGACACTTGCAAGCAGCCTGTTTCTCTGGGGAAACATACTCGTTTCCTCCCCGGGCGTGCCTGCCTTGAGTAGAAGCTGGGCCTTCCTAGGGTTTTGCAAATTCTCCGAGGCTACAAGAATCCACATTTCCAAAGGGGAAAAGACTGCTTTTGGAAGTGGGCCACCTATCCTAGTTCACAGCAAACATGAGTCCCTGCAGTAGTGGAGCTGCCGAGGGAGAGCATGGCGAAACCCTGGCAACTCCGCTAAGTATCTTTTACTGTGCAGGCTTCGAAGTGTAGCAAGATCCCTGAAGGAGGGCTGGCCTGAGCGAGGCCTAGTTGGCTCTGCCTCTTCCGTGGGCCTAGCAGGGTAAAGGAGGAAGTGTGTTCTTTGCTCAGCTTGGACCTCACTTAGACGTCCTGCTAAACCAACGAGCCAGTCGGTGTGAGCTCCTGGATGGAAGGCTGAGCAGAGTGATTTTCTGAGTGCAGGTAGGGCCCTGGTCCTCACTGAGTCCACGTTCCCCAGCTCATGAGACCGGCTCAGACTGTCTTGGTGAGCTGGGTAAGCTGCGACAACCTAGGTTTCCAAAGGAAGACAGAGAGCAGTGTGCCGCCTTGGCCTCTGCATGCAGAAGTGTTCTGAAGGGCCTACACGGCTGCTTGTTGCTCAGCAGGCAGAGAGGAGACGTGGGGGGGATCCGTGTGGTAGCATGGGAAACGGTGCGGAGGTCAGAGTGCTTGGAGTCCTGAAAGCTATCTTCGCGTTCCACTGAAGCACAACAACGGTGGAGACCTCATGGAAACCGAGGCACGCAGAGCTTGCCCGTTGGAAACTTAGGCACTACCCTGAGGCTCAGGGTGGCCTTGCGCTTTCCCAGGAGGAAGGAGGTCTGCGGGATTAACTCTCCTCCAGCTTGACAGGAACCCTGTTCTTCGGTAGAAAGTGCTCGTTTGCTACGCAAGCGTACCTGCGGAGGCTATAACCTGGGCAACTTCAAGGTTTGGCAAGCAGCCCCTGAGACACTACAATCCAAGCTTCCAAAGGGAAAAGGCTGCTTTTGTCGGCAGAGCCAACCAACTCTTGTTAGCACCCAGCATAAGTACCTGCAGTACGGGAGCTGCGAAGGGAAACAAACGGGAAACACTGGGCACCTGAGAAGCTCCCCTCGACACTTGCAAGCAGCCTGTTTCTCTGGGGAAACATACTCGTTTCCTCCCCGGGCGTGCCTGCAGTGAGTAAAAGCTGGGCCTTCCTATGGTTTCGCAAACAGCTCCTAGGCTACAAGAATCCACATTTCCAAAGGGGAAAAGACTGCTTTTTGAAGTGGGCCACCTATCCTAGTTCACAGCAAACATGAGTCCCTGCAGTAGTGGAGCTGCCGAGGGAGAGCATGGCGAAACCCTGCCAACTTCGCTAAGTATCTTTTACTGTGCAGGCTTCGAACTGTGGCAAGATCCCTGAAGGAGGGCTGGCCTGAGCGAGGCCTAGTTGTCTCTACCTCTTCCGGGGGCCTAGCAGGGTAAAGGAGGAATTGTGCTCTTGCTCAGCTTGGACCTCACTTAGACGTCCTGCTAAACCAACGAGCCAGTCGGTGTGAGTTCCTGGATGGAAGGCTGAGCAGAGTGATTTTCTGAGTGCAGGTAGGGCCCTGGTCCTCACTGAGTCCCCGTTCCCCAGCTCATGAAACCGGCTCAGACTGTCTTCGTGAGCTGGGGCAAGCTGCGACCACCTAGGTTTCCAAAGGAAGACAGAGAGCAGTGTGCCGCCTTGGGTTCTGCATGCAAGAAGTGTTCCGAAGGGCCTACACGGCTGCTTGTTGCTCAGCAGGCAGAGAGGAGACGTGGGGGGATCTGTGTGGTAGCATGGGAAATGGTGCGGATGTCAGAGTGCTTGGAGTCCTGAAAGCTATCCTCGCGTTCCATTGAAGCACAACAACGATGGAGACCTCATGGAAACCGAGGAACGCAGAGTTTGCCCTGTGGAAACTTAGGCACTACCCTGAGGCTCAGGGTGGCCTTGCGCTTTCCCAGGAGGAACGAGGTCTGCGGGATTAACTCTCCTCCAGCGTGACAGGAACCCTGTTCCTCGGATGAAAGTGCTCGTTTGCTACTCAAGCGTACCTCTGGAGGCTATAACCTGGGCAACTTCAAGGTTTGGCAAGCAGCCCCTGAGACACTACAATCCAAGCTTCCAAAAGGAAAAGGCTGCTTTTGTCGGAAGAGCCACCTACCCTTGTTAGCCCCCAGCAAAGTACCTGCAGGATGTCAGCTGCGAAGGGAAACAAACGGGACACACTGGGCACCTGAGAAGCTCCGCTCGACACTTGCAAGCAGCCTGTTTCTCTGGGGAAACATACTCGTTTCCTCCCCGGGCGTGCCTGCCGTGAGTAGAAGCTGGGCCTTCCTAGGGTTTTGCAAACAGCTCCTAGGCTACAAGAATCCACATTTCCAAAGGGGAAAAGACTGCTTTTTGAAGTGGGCCACCTATCCTAGTTCACAGCAAACATGAGTCCCTGCAGTAGTGGAGCTGCCGAGGGAGAGCATGGCGAAACCCTGGCAACTTCGCTAAATAACTTTTACTGTGCTGGCTTCGAACTGTGGCAAGATCCCTGAAGGAGGGCTGGCCTGAGCGAGGCCTAGTTGGCTCTACCTCTTCCGTGGGCCTAGCAGGGTAAAGGAGGAAGTGTGTTCTTTGCTCAGCTTGGACCTCACTTAGACGTCCTGCTAAACCAACGAGCCAGTCGGTGTGAGCTCCTGGATGGAAGGCTGAGCAGAGTGATTTTCTGAGTGCAGGTAGGGCCCTGGTCCTCACTGAGTCCACTTTCCCCATCTCATGAGAGCGGCTCAGACTGTCTTGGTGAGCTGGGTAAGCTGCGACAACCTAGGTTTCCAAAGGAAGACAGAGAGCAGTGTGCCACCTTGGGCTCTGCATGCAAGAAGTGTTCTGAAGGGCCTACACGGCTGCTTGTTGCTCAGCAGGCAGAGAGGAGACGTGGGGGGGATCCGTGTGGTAGCATGGGAAACGGTGCGGAGGCCAGAGTGCTTGGAGTCCTGAAAGCTATCCTCGCGTTCCATTGAAGCACAACAACGGTGGAGACCTCATGGAAACCGAGGCACGCAGAGCTTGCCCGTTGGAAACTTAGGCACTACCCTGAGGCTCAGGGTGGCCTTACGCTTTCCCAGGAGGAAGGAGGTCTGCGGGATTAACTCTCCTCCAGCGTGAGAGGAACCCTGTTCTTCGGTAGAAAGTGCTCGTTTGCTACGCAAGCGTACCTGCGGAGGCTATAACCTGGGCAACTTCAAGGTTTGGCAAGCAGCCCCTTAGACACTACAATCCAAGCTTCCAAAGGGAAAAGGCTGCTTTTGTCGGCAGAGCCAACCAACTCTTGTTAGCACCCAGCATAAGTACCTGCAGTACGGGAGCTGCGAAGGGAAACAAACGGGACACACTGGGCACCTGAGAAGCTCCCCTCGACACTTGCAAGCAGCCTGTTTCTCTGGGGAAACATACTCGTTTCCTCCCCGGGCGTGCCTGCAGTGAGTAAAAGCTGGGCCTTCCTATGGTTTCGCAAACAGCTCCTAGGCTACAAGAATCCACATTTCCAAAGGGGAAAAGACTGCTTTTTGAAGTGGGCCACCTATCCTAGTTCACAGCAAACATGAGTCCCTGCAGTAGTGGAGCTGCCGAGGGAGAGCATGGTGAAACCCTGGCAACTTCGCTAAGTATCTTTTACTGTGCAGGCTTCGAAGTGTGGCAAGATCCCTGAAGGAGGGCTGGCCTGAGCGAGGCCTAGTTGGCTCTACCTCTTCCGTGGGCCTAGCAGGGTAAAGGAGGAAGTGTGTTCTTTGCTCAGCTTGGACCTCACTTAGACGTCCTGCTAAACCAACGAGCCAGTCGGTGTGAGCTCCTGGATGGAAGGCTGAGCAGAGTGATTTTCTGAGTGCAGGTAGGGCCCTGGTCCTCACTGAGTCCACGTTCCCCAGCTCATGAGACCGGCTCAGACTGTCTTCGTGAGCTGGGTAAGCTGCGACAACCTAGGTTTCCAAAGGAAGACAAAGAGCAGTGTGCCGCCTTGGGCTCTGCATGCAGAAGTGTTCTGAAGGGCCTACACGGCTGCTTGTTGCTCAGCAGGCAGAGAGGAGACGTGGGGGGGATCCGTGTGGTAGCATGGGAAACGGTGCGGAGGTCAGAGTGCTTGGAGTCCTGAAAGCTATCCTCGCGTTCCATTAAAGCACAACAACGGTGGAGACCTCATGGAAACCGAGGCACGCAGAGCTTGCCCATTGGAAACTTAGGCACTACCCTGAGGCTCAGGGTGGACTTGCGCTTTCCCAGGAGGAACGAGGTCTCCGGGATTAACTCTCCTCCAGCGTGACAGGAACCCTGTTCATCGGTAGAAAGTGCTCGTTTGCTACGCAAGCGTACCTGCGGAGGCTATAACCTGGGCAACTTCAAGGTTTGGCAAGCAGCCCCTGAGACACTACAATCCAAGCTTCCAAAGGGAAAAGGCTGCTTTTGCCGGCAGAGCCAACCAACTCTTGTTAGCACCCAGCATAAGTACCTGCAGTACGGGAGCTGCGAAGGGAAACAAACGGGACACACTGGGCACCTGAAAAGCTCCCCTCGACACTTGCAAGCAGCCTGTTTCTCTGGGGAAACATACTCGTTTCCTCCCCGGGCGTGCCTGCAGTGAGTAAAAGCTGGGCCTTCCTATGGTTTCGCAAACAGCTCCTAGGCTACAAGAATCCACATTTCCAAAGGGGAAAAGACTGCTTTTTGAAGTGGGCCACCTATCCTAGTTCACAGCAAACATGACTCCCTGCAGTAGTGGAGCTGCCGAGGGAGAGCATGGCGAAACCCTGCCAACTTCGCTAAGTATCTTTTACTGTGCAGGCTTCGAACTGTGGCAAGATCCCTGAAGGAGGGCTGGCCTGAGCGAGGCCTAGTTGTCTCTACCTCTTCCGGGGGCCTAGCAGGGTAAAGGAGGAATTGTGCTCTTGCTCAGCTTGGACCTCACTTAGACGTCCTGCTAAACCAACGAGCCAGTCGGTGTGAGTTCCTGGATGGAAGGCTGAGCAGAGTGATTTTCTGAGTGCAGGTAGGGCCCTGGTCCTCACTGAGTCCCCGTTCCCCAGCTCATGAAACCGGCTCAGACTGTCTTCGTGAGCTGGGGCAAGCTGCGACCACCTAGGTTTCCAAAGGAAGACAGAGAACAGTGTGCCGCCTTGGGTTCTGCATGCAAGAAGTGTTCCAAAGGGCCTACACGGCTGCTTGTTGCTCAGCAGGCAGAGAGGAGACGTGGGGGGATCTGTGTGGTAGCATGGGAAACGGTGCGGATGTCAGAGTGCTTGGAGTCCTGAAAGCTATCCTCGCGTTCCATTGAAGCACAACAACGATGGAGACCTCATGGAAACCGAGGAACGCAGAGTTTGCCCTGTGGAAACTTAGGCACTACCCTGAGGCTCAGGGTGGCCTTGCGCTTTCCCAGGAGGAACGAGGTCTGCGGGATTAACTCTCCTCCAGCGTGACAGGAACCCTGTTCCTCGGATGAAAGTGCTCGTTTGCTACTCAAGCGTACCTCTGGAGGCTATAACCTGGGCAACTTCAAGGTTTGGCAAGCAGCCCCTGAGACACTACAATCCAAGCTTCCAAAAGGAAAAGGCTGCTTTTGTCGGAAGAGCCACCTACCCTTGTTAGCCCCCAGCAAAGTACCTGCAGGATGTCAGCTGCGAAGGGAAACAAACGGGACACACTGGGCACCTGAGAAGCTCCGCTCGACACTTGCAAGCAGCCTGTTTCTCTGGGGAAACATACTCGTTTCCTCCCCGGGCGTGCCTGCCGTGAGTAGAAGCTGGGCCTTCCTAGGGTTTTGCAAACAGCTCCTAGGCTACAAGAATCCACATTTCCAAAGGGGAAAAGACTGCTTTTTGAAGTGGGCCACCTATCCTAGTTCACAGCAAACATGAGTCCCTGCAGTAGTGGAGCTGCCGAGGGAGAGCATGGCGAAACCCTGGCAACTTCGCTAAATAACTTTTACTGTGCAGGCTTCGAACTGTGGCAAGATCCCTGAAGGAGGGCTGGCCTGAGCGAGGCCTAGTTGGCTCTACCTCTTCCGTGGGCCTAGCAGGGTAAAGGAGGAAGTGTGTTCTTTGCTCAGCTTGGACCTCACTTAGACGTCCTGCTAAACCAACGAGCCAGTCGGTGTGAGCTCCTGGATGGAAGGCTGAGCAGAGTGATTTTCTGAGTGCAGGTAGGGCCCTGGTCCTCACTGAGTCCACTTTCCCCATCTCATGAGAGCGGCTCAGACTGTCTTGGTGAGCTGGGTAAGCTGCGACAACCTAGGTTTCCAAAGGAAGACAGAGAGCAGTGTGCCACCTTGGGTTCTGCATGCAAGAAGTGTTCCGAAGGGCCTACACGGCTGCTTGTTGCTCAGCAGGCAGAGAGGAGACGTGGGGGGGATCCGTGTGGTAGCATGGGAAACGGTGCGGAGGCCAGAGTGCTTGGAGTCCTGAAAGCTATCCTCGCGTTCCATTGAAGCACAACAACGGTGGAGACCTCATGGAAACCGAGGCACGCAGAGCTTGCCCGTTGGAAACTTAGGCACTACCCTGAGGCTCAGGGTGGCCTTACGCTTTCCCAGGAGGAAGGAGGTCTGCGGGATTAACTCTCCTCCAGCGTGAGAGGAACCCTGTTCTTCGGTAGAAAGTGCTCGTTTGCTACGCAAGCGTACCTGCGGAGGCTATAACCTGGGCAACTTCAAGGTTTGGCAAGCAGCCCCTGAGACACTACAATCCAAGCTTCCAAAGGGAAAAGGCTGCTTTTGTCGGCAGAGCCAACCAACTCTTGTTAGCACCCAGCATAAGTACCTGCAGTACGGGAGCTGCGAAGGGAAACAAACGGGACACACTGGGCACCTGAGAAGCTCCCCTCGACACTTGCAAGCAGCCTGTTTCTCTGGGGAAACATACTCGTTTCCTCCCCGGGCGTGCCTGCCGTGAGTAGAAGCTGGGCCTTCCTAGGGTTTTGCAAACAACTCCGAGGCTACAAGAATCCACATTTCCAAAGGGGAAAAGACTGCTTTTTGAAGTGGGCCACCTATCCTAGTTCACAGCAAACATGAGTCCCTGCAGTAGTGGAGCTGCCGAGGGAGAGCATGGCGAAACCCTGCCAACTTCGCTAAATAACTTTTACTGTGCAGGCTTCGAAATGTGGCAAGATCCCTGAAGGAGGGCTGGCCTGAGCGAGGCCTAGTTGGCTCTACCTCTTCCGTGGGCCTAGCAGGGTAAAGGAGGAAGTGTGTTCTTTGCTCAGCTTGGACCTCACTTAGACGTCCTGCTAAACCAACGAGCCAGTCGGTGTGAGCTCCTGGATGGAAGGCTGAGCAGAGTGATTTTCTGAGTGCAGGTAGGGCCCTGGTCCTCACTGAGTCCACGTTCCCCAGCTCATGAGACCGGCTCAGACTGTCTTGGTGAGCTGGGTAAGCTGCGACAACCTAGGTTTCCAAAGGAAGACAGAGAGCAGTGTGCCGCCTTGGGCTCTGCATGCAGAAGTGTTCTGAAGGGCCTACACGGCTGCTTGTTGCTCAGCAGGCAGAGAGGAGACGTGGGGGGGATCCGTGTGGTAGCATGGGAAACGGGGCGGAGGTCAGAGTGCTTGGAGTACTGAAAGCTATCCTCGCGTTCCATTAAAGCACAACAACGGTGGAGACTTCATGGAAACAGAGGCACGCAGAGCTTGCCCGTTGGAAACTTAGGCACTACCCTGAGGCTCAGGGTGGACTTGCGCTTTCCCAGGAGGAACGAGGTCTGCAGGATTAACTCTCCTCCAGCGTGACAGGAACCCTGTTCTTCGGTAGAAAGTGCTCGTTTGCTACGCAAGCGTACCTGCGGAGGCTATAACCTGGGCAACTTCAAGGTTTGGCAAGCAGCCCCTGAGACACTACAATCCAAGCTTCCAAAGGGAAAAGGCTGCTTTTGTCGGCAGAGCCAACCAACCCTTGTTAGCACCCAGCATAAGTACCTGCAGTACGGGAGCTGCGAAGGGAAACAAACGGGAAACACTGGGCACCTGAGAAGCTCCCCTCGACACTTGCAAGCAGCCTGTTTCTTTCGGGAAACATACTCGTTTCCTGCCCGGGCGTGCCTGCAGTGAGTAGAAGCTGGGCCTTCCTAGGGTTTCGCAAACAGCTCCGAGGCTCAAAGAATCCACATTTCCAAAGGGGAAAAGACTGCTTTTTGAAGTGGGCCACCTATCCTCGTTCACAGCAAACATGAGTCCCTGCAGTAGTGGAGCTGCCGAGGGAGAGCATGGTGAAACCCTGGCAACTTCGCTAAATATCTTTTACTGTGCAGGCTTCGAAGTGTGGCAAGATCCCTGAAGGAGGGCTGGCCTGAGCGAGGCCTAGTTGGCTCTACCTCTTCCGTGGGCCTAGCAGGGTAAAGGAGGAAGTGTGTTCTTTGCTCAGCTTGGACCTCACTTAGACCTCCTGCTAAACCAACGAGCCAGTCGGTGTGAGCTCCTGGATGGAAGGCTGAGCAGAGTGATTTTCTGAGTGCAGGTAGGGCCCTGGTCCTCACTGAGTCCACGTCTCCCAGCTCATGAGAACGGCTCAGACTGTCTTCGTGAGCTGGGGCAAGCTGCGACCACCTAGGTTTCCAAAGGAAGACAGAGAGCAGTGTGCCGCCTTGGGTTCTGCATGCAAGAAGTGTTCCGAAGGGCCTACACGGCTGCTTGTTGCTCAGCAGGCAGAGAGGAGACGTGGGGGGGATCCGTGTGGTAGCATGGGAAACGGTGCGGAGGCCAGAGTGCTTGGAGTCCTGAAAGCTATCCTCGCGTTCCATTGAAGCACAACAACGGTGGAGACCTCATGGAAACCGAGGCACGCAGAGCTTGCCCGTTGGAAACTTAGGCACTACCCTGAGGCTCAGGGTGGCCTTACGCTTTCCCAGGAGGAAGGAGGTCTGCGGGATTAACTCTCCTCCAGCGTGAGAGGAACCCTGTTCTTCGGTAGAAAGTGCTCGTTTGCTACGCAAGCGTACCTGCGGAGGCTATAACCTGGGCAACTTCAAGGTTTGGCAAGCAGCCCCTGAGACACTACAATCCAAGCTTCCAAAGGGAAAAGGCTGCTTTTGTCGGCAGAGCCAACCAACTCTTGTTAGCACCCAGCATAAGTACCTGCAGTACGGGAGCTGCGAAGGGAAACAAACGGGACACACTGGGCACCTGAGAAGCTCCCCTCGACACTTGCAAGCAGCCTGTTTCTCTGGGGAAACATACTCGTTTCCTGCCCGGGCGTGCCTGCAGTGAGTAGAAGCTGGGACTTCCTATGGTTTCGCAAACAGCTACTAGGCTACAAGAATCCACATTTCCAAAGGGGAAAAGACTGCTTTTGGAAGCAGGGACACCTATCCTAGTTCAAAGCAAACATGAGTCCCTGCAGTAGTGGAGCTGCCGAGGGAGAGCATGGCGAAACCCTGCCAACTTCGCTAAGTATCTTTTACTGTGCAGGCTTCGAACTGTGGCAAGATCCCTGAAGGAGGGCTGGCCTGAGCGAGGCCTAGTTGTCTCTACCTCTTCCGGGGGCCTAGCAGGGTAAAGGAGGAATTGTGCTCTTGCTCAGCTTGGACCTCACTTAGACGTCCTGCTAAACCAACGAGCCAGTCGGTGTCAGTTCCTGGATGGAAGGCTGAGCAGAGTGATTTTCTGAGTGCAGGTAGGGCCCTGGTCCTCACTGAGTCCACTTTCCCCATCTCATGAGAGCGGCTCAGACTGTCTTGGTGAGCTGGGTAAGCTGCGACAACCTAGGTTTCCAAAGGAAGACAGAGAGCAGTGTGCCGCCTTGGGCTCTGCATGCAAGAAGTGTTCTGAAGGGCCTACACGGCTGCTTGTTGCTCAGCAGGCAGAGAGGAGACGTGGGGGGGATCCGTGTGGTAGCATGGGAAACGGTGCGGAGGTCAGAGTGCTTGGAGTCCTGAAAGCTATCCTCGCGTTCCATTGAAGCACAACAACGGTGGAGACCTCATGGAAACCGAGTCACGCAGAGCTTGCCCGTTGGAAACTTAGGCACTACCCTGAGGCTCAGGGTGGCCTGGCGCTTTCCCAGGAGGAACGAGGTCTGCGGGATTAACTCTCCTCCAGCGTGACAGGAACCCTGTTCTTCGGTAGAAAGTGCTCGTTTGCTACGCAAGCGTACCTGCGGAGGCTATAACCTGGGCAACTTCAAGGTTTGGCAAGCAGCCCCTGAGACACTACAATCCAAGCTTCCAAAGGGAAAAGGCTGCTTTTGTCGGCAGAGCCAACCAACTCTTGTTAGCACCCAGCATAAGTACCTGCAGTACGGGAGCTGCGAAGGGAAACAAACGGGACACACTGGGCACCTGAGAAGCTCTTCTCGACATTTGCAAGCAGCCTGTTTCTCTGGGGAAACATACTCGTTTCCTGCCCGGGCGTGCCTGCAGTGAGTAGAAGCTGGGACTTCCTAGGGTTTCGCAAACAGCTCCTAGGCTACAAAAATCCACATTTCCAAAGGGGAAAAGACTGCTTTTTGAAGCAGGGCCACCTATCCTAGTTCACAGCAAACATGAGTCCCTGCAGTAGTGGAGCTGCCGAGGGAGAGCATGGCGAAACCCTGGCAACTCCGCTAAGTATCTTTTACTGTGCAGGCTTCGAAGTGTAGCAAGATCCCTGAAGGAGGGCTGGCCTGAGCGAGGCCTAGTTGGCCCTACCTCTTCCGTGGGCCTAGCAGGGTAAAGGAGGAAGTGTTCTCTTTGCTCAGCTTGGACCTCACTTAGACGTCCTGCTAAACCAACGAGCCAGTCGGTGTGAGCTCCTGGATGGAACGCTGAGCAGAGTGATTTTCTGAGTGCAGGTAGGGCCCTGGTCCTCACTGAGTCCACGTCTCCCAGCTCATGAGAACGGCTCAGACTGTCTTCGTGAGCTGGGGCAAGCTGCGACCACCTAGGTTTCCAAAGGAAGACAGAGAGCAGTGTGCCGCCTTGGGTTCTGCATGCAAGAAGTGTTCCGAAGGGCCTACACGGCTGCTGCTTGCTCAGCAGGCAGAGAGGAGACGTGGGGGGGATCCGTGTGGTAGCATGGGAAACGGTGCGGAGGCCAGAGTGCTTGGAGTCCTGAAAGCTATCCTCGCGTTCCATTGAAGCACAACAACGGTGGAGACCTCATTGAAACCGAGGCACGCAGAGCTTGCACGGAGCAAACTTAGGCACTACCCTGAGGCTCAGGGTGGCCTTGCGCTTTCCCAGGAGGAAGGAGGTCTGCGGGATTAACTCTCCTCCAGCGTGACAGGAACCCTGTTCCTCGGGTGAAAGTGCTCGTTTGCTACTCAAGCGTACCTCTGGAGGCTATAACCTGGGCAACTTCAAGGTTTGGCAAGCAGCCCCTGAGACACTACAATCCAAGCTTCCAAAAGGAAAAGGCTGCTTTTGTCGGAAGAGTCACCTACCCTTGTTAGCCCCCAGCATAAGTACCTGCAGGATGTCAGCTGCGAAGGGAAACAAACGGGACACACTGGGCACCTGAGAAGCTCCGCTCGACACTTGCAAGCAGCCTGTTTCTCTGGGGAAACATACTCGTTTCCTCCCCGGGCGTGCCTGCCGTGAGTAGAAGCTGGGCCTTCCTAGGGTTTTGCAAACAACTCCGAGGCTACAAGAATCCACATTTCCAAAGGGGAAAAGACTGCTTTTTGAAGTGGGCCACCTATCCTAGTTCACAGCAAACATGAGTCCCTGCAGTAGTGGAGCTGCCGAGGGAGAATGGCGAAACCCTGGCAACTTCGCTAAATAACTTTTACTGTGCAGGCTTCGAACTGTGGCAAGATCCCTGAAGGAGGGCTGGCCTGAGCGAGGCCTAGTTGGCTCTACCTCTTCCGTGGGCCTAGCAGGGTAAAGGAGGAAGTGTGTTCTTTGCTCAGCTTGGACCTCACTTAGACGTCCTGCTAAACCAACGAGCCAGTCGGTGTGAGCTCCTGGATGGAAGGCTGAGCAGAGTGATTTTCTGAGTGCAGGTAGGGCCCTGGTCCTCACTGAGTCCACGTTCCCCAGCTCATGAGACCGGCTCAGACTGTCTTGGTGAGCTGGGTAAGCTGCGACAACCTAGGTTTCCAAAGGAAGACAGAGAGCAGTGTGCCGCCTTGGGCTCTGCATGCAGAAGTGTTCTGAAGGGCCTACACGGCTGCTTGTTGCTCAGCAGGCAGAGAGGAGACGTGGGGGGGATCCGTGTGGTAGCATGGGAAACGGGGCGGAGGTCAGAGTGCTTGGAGTACTGAAAGCTATCCTCGCGTTCCATTAAAGCACAACAACGGTGGAGACTTCATGGAAACAGAGGCACGCAGAGCTTGCCCGTTGGAAACTTAGGCACTACCCTGAGGCTCAGGGTGGACTTGCGCTTTCCCAGGAGGAACGAGGTCTGCAGGATTAACTCTCCTCCAGCGTGACAGGAACCCTGTTCTTCGGTAGAAAGTGCTCGTTTGCTACGCAAGCGTACCTGCGGAGGCTATAACCTGGGCAACTTCAAGGTTTGGCAAGCAGCCCCTGAGACACTACAATCCAAGCTTCCAAAGGGAAAAGGCTGCTTTTGTCGGCAGAGCCAACCAACCCTTGTTAGCACCCAGCATAAGTACCTGCAGTACGGGAGCTGCGAAGGGAAACAAACGGGAAACACTGGGCACCTGAGAAGCTCCCCTCGACACTTGCAAGCAGCCTGTTTCTTTCGGGAAACATACTCGTTTCCTGCCCGGGCGTGCCTGCAGTGAGTAGAAGCTGGGCCTTCCTAGGGTTTCGCAAACAGCTCCGAGGCTCAAAGAATCCACATTTCCAAAGGGGAAAAGACTGCTTTTTGAAGTGGGCCACCTATCCTCGTTCACAGCAAACATGAGTCCCTGCAGTAGTGGAGCTGCCGAGGGAGAGCATGGTGAAACCCTGGCAACTTCGCTAAATATCTTTTACTGTGCAGGCTTCGAAGTGTGGCAAGATCCCTGAAGGAGGGCTGGCCTGAGCGAGGCCTAGTTGGCTCTACCTCTTCCGTGGGCCTAGCAGGGTAAAGGAGGAAGTGTGTTCTTTGCTCAGCTTGGACCTCACTTAGACCTCCTGCTAAACCAACGAGCCAGTCGGTGTGAGCTCCTGGATGGAAGGCTGAGCAGAGTGATTTTCTGAGTGCAGGTAGGGCCCTGGTCCTCACTGAGTCCACGTCTCCCAGCTCATGAGAACGGCTCAGACTGTCTTCGTGAGCTGGGGCAAGCTGCGACCACCTAGGTTTCCAAAGGAAGACAGAGAGCAGTGTGCCGCCTTGGGTTCTGCATGCAAGAAGTGTTCCGAAGGGCCTACACGGCTGCTTGTTGCTCAGCAGGCAGAGAGGAGACGTGGGGGGGATCCGTGTGGTAGCATGGGAAACGGTGCGGAGGCCAGAGTGCTTGGAGTCCTGAAAGCTATCCTCGCGTTCCATTGAAGCACAACAACGGTGGAGACCTCATGGAAACCGAGGCACGCAGAGCTTGCCCGTTGGAAACTTAGGCACTACCCTGAGGCTCAGGGTGGCCTTACGCTTTCCCAGGAGGAAGGAGGTCTGCGGGATTAACTCTCCTCCAGCGTGAGAGGAACCCTGTTCTTCGGTAGAAAGTGCTCGTTTGCTACGCAAGCGTACCTGCGGAGGCTATAACCTGGGCAACTTCAAGGTTTGGCAAGCAGCCCCTGAGACACTACAATCCAAGCTTCCAAAGGGAAAAGGCTGCTTTTGTCGGCAGAGCCAACCAACTCTTGTTAGCACCCAGCATAAGTACCTGCAGTACGGGAGCTGCGAAGGGAAACAAACGGGACACACTGGGCACCTGAGAAGCTCCCCTCGACACTTGCAAGCAGCCTGTTTCTCTGGGGAAACATACTCGTTTCCTGCCCGGGCGTGCCTGCAGTGAGTAGAAGCTGGGACTTCCTATGGTTTCGCAAACAGCTACTAGGCTACAAGAATCCACATTTCCAAAGGGGAAAAGACTGCTTTTGGAAGCAGGGACACCTATCCTAGTTCAAAGCAAACATGAGTCCCTGCAGTAGTGGAGCTGCCGAGGGAGAGCATGGCGAAACCCTGCCAACTTCGCTAAGTATCTTTTACTGTGCAGGCTTCGAACTGTGGCAAGATCCCTGAAGGAGGGCTGGCCTGAGCGAGGCCTAGTTGTCTCTACCTCTTCCGGGGGCCTAGCAGGGTAAAGGAGGAATTGTGCTCTTGCTCAGCTTGGACCTCACTTAGACGTCCTGCTAAACCAACGAGCCAGTCGGTGTCAGTTCCTGGATGGAAGGCTGAGCAGAGTGATTTTCTGAGTGCAGGTAGGGCCCTGGTCCTCACTGAGTCCACTTTCCCCATCTCATGAGAGCGGCTCAGACTGTCTTGGTGAGCTGGGTAAGCTGCGACAACCTAGGTTTCCAAAGGAAGACAGAGAGCAGTGTGCCGCCTTGGGCTCTGCATGCAAGAAGTGTTCTGAAGGGCCTACACGGCTGCTTGTTGCTCAGCAGGCAGAGAGGAGACGTGGGGGGGATCCGTGTGGTAGCATGGGAAACGGTGCGGAGGTCAGAGTGCTTGGAGTCCTGAAAGCTATCCTCGCGTTCCATTGAAGCACAACAACGGTGGAGACCTCATGGAAACCGAGTCACGCAGAGCTTGCCCGTTGGAAACTTAGGCACTACCCTGAGGCTCAGGGTGGCCTGGCGCTTTCCCAGGAGGAACGAGGTCTGCGGGATTAACTCTCCTCCAGCGTGACAGGAACCCTGTTCTTCGGTAGAAAGTGCTCGTTTGCTACGCAAGCGTACCTGCGGAGGCTATAACCTGGGCAACTTCAAGGTTTGGCAAGCAGCCCCTGAGACACTACAATCCAAGCTTCCAAAGGGAAAAGGCTGCTTTTGTCGGCAGAGCCAACCAACTCTTGTTAGCACCCAGCATAAGTACCTGCAGTACGGGAGCTGCGAAGGGAAACAAACGGGACACACTGGGCACCTGAGAAGCTCTTCTCGACATTTGCAAGCAGCCTGTTTCTCTGGGGAAACATACTCGTTTCCTGCCCGGGCGTGCCTGCAGTGAGTAGAAGCTGGGACTTCCTAGGGTTTCGCAAACAGCTCCTAGGCTACAAAAATCCACATTTCCAAAGGGGAAAAGACTGCTTTTTGAAGCAGGGCCACCTATCCTAGTTCACAGCAAACATGAGTCCCTGCAGTAGTGGAGCTGCCGAGGGAGAGCATGGCGAAACCCTGGCAACTCCGCTAAGTATCTTTTACTGTGCAGGCTTCGAAGTGTAGCAAGATCCCTGAAGGAGGGCTGGCCTGAGCGAGGCCTAGTTGGCCCTACCTCTTCCGTGGGCCTAGCAGGGTAAAGGAGGAAGTGTTCTCTTTGCTCAGCTTGGACCTCACTTAGACGTCCTGCTAAACCAACGAGCCAGTCGGTGTGAGCTCCTGGATGGAACGCTGAGCAGAGTGATTTTCTGAGTGCAGGTAGGGCCCTGGTCCTCACTGAGTCCACGTCTCCCAGCTCATGAGAACGGCTCAGACTGTCTTCGTGAGCTGGGGCAAGCTGCGACCACCTAGGTTTCCAAAGGAAGACAGAGAGCAGTGTGCCGCCTTGGGTTCTGCATGCAAGAAGTGTTCCGAAGGGCCTACACGGCTGCTGCTTGCTCAGCAGGCAGAGAGGAGACGTGGGGGGGATCCGTGTGGTAGCATGGGAAACGGTGCGGAGGCCAGAGTGCTTGGAGTCCTGAAAGCTATCCTCGCGTTCCATTGAAGCACAACAACGGTGGAGACCTCATTGAAACCGAGGCACGCAGAGCTTGCACGGAGCAAACTTAGGCACTACCCTGAGGCTCAGGGTGGCCTTGCGCTTTCCCAGGAGGAAGGAGGTCTGCGGGATTAACTCTCCTCCAGCGTGACAGGAACCCTGTTCCTCGGGTGAAAGTGCTCGTTTGCTACTCAAGCGTACCTCTGGAGGCTATAACCTGGGCAACTTCAAGGTTTGGCAAGCAGCCCCTGAGACACTACAATCCAAGCTTCCAAAAGGAAAAGGCTGCTTTTGTCGGAAGAGTCACCTACCCTTGTTAGCCCCCAGCATAAGTACCTGCAGGATGTCAGCTGCGAAGGGAAACAAACGGGACACACTGGGCACCTGAGAAGCTCCGCTCGACACTTGCAAGCAGCCTGTTTCTCTGGGGAAACATACTCGTTTCCTCCCCGGGCGTGCCTGCCGTGAGTAGAAGCTGGGCCTTCCTAGGGTTTTGCAAACAACTCCGAGGCTACAAGAATCCACATTTCCAAAGGGGAAAAGACTGCTTTTTGAAGTGGGCCACCTATCCTAGTTCACAGCAAACATGAGTCCCTGCAGTAGTGGAGCTGCCGAGGGAGAATGGCGAAACCCTGGCAACTTCGCTAAATAACTTTTACTGTGCAGGCTTCGAACTGTGGCAAGATCCCTGAAGGAGGGCTGGCCTGAGCGAGGCCTAGTTGGCTCTACCTCTTCCGTGGGCCTAGCAGGGTAAAGGAGGAAGTGTGTTCTTTGCTCAGCTTGGACCTCACTTAGACGTCCTGCTAAACCAACGAGCCAGTCGGTGTGAGCTCCTGGATGGAAGGCTGAGCAGAGTGATTTTCTGAGTGCAGGTAGGGCCCTGGTCCTCACTGAGTCCACGTTCCCCAGCTCATGAGACCGGCTCAGACTGTCTTGGTGAGCTGGGTAAGCTGCGACAACCTAGGTTTCCAAAGGAAGACAGAGAGCAGTGTGCCGCCTTGGGCTCTGCATGCAGAAGTGTTCTGAAGGGCCTACACGGCTGCTTGTTGCTCAGCAGGCAGAGAGGAGACGTGGGGGGGATCCGTGTGGTAGCATGGGAAACGGGGCGGAGGTCAGAGTGCTTGGAGTACTGAAAGCTATCCTCGCGTTCCATTAAAGCACAACAACGGTGGAGACTTCATGGAAACAGAGGCACGCAGAGCTTGCCCGTTGGAAACTTAGGCACTACCCTGAGGCTCAGGGTGGACTTGCGCTTTCCCAGGAGGAACGAGGTCTGCAGGATTAACTCTCCTCCAGCGTGACAGGAACCCTGTTCTTCGGTAGAAAGTGCTCGTTTGCTACGCAAGCGTACCTGCGGAGGCTATAACCTGGGCAACTTCAAGGTTTGGCAAGCAGCCCCTGAGACACTACAATCCAAGCTTCCAAAGGGAAAAGGCTGCTTTTGTCGGCAGAGCCAACCAACCCTTGTTAGCACCCAGCATAAGTACCTGCAGTACGGGAGCTGCGAAGGGAAACAAACGGGAAACACTGGGCACCTGAGAAGCTCCCCTCGACACTTGCAAGCAGCCTGTTTCTTTCGGGAAACATACTCGTTTCCTGCCCGGGCGTGCCTGCAGTGAGTAGAAGCTGGGCCTTCCTAGGGTTTCGCAAACAGCTCCGAGGCTCAAAGAATCCACATTTCCAAAGGGGAAAAGACTGCTTTTTGAAGTGGGCCACCTATCCTCGTTCACAGCAAACATGAGTCCCTGCAGTAGTGGAGCTGCCGAGGGAGAGCATGGTGAAACCCTGGCAACTTCGCTAAATATCTTTTACTGTGCAGGCTTCGAAGTGTGGCAAGATCCCTGAAGGAGGGCTGGCCTGAGCGAGGCCTAGTTGGCTCTACCTCTTCCGTGGGCCTAGCAGGGTAAAGGAGGAAGTGTGTTCTTTGCTCAGCTTGGACCTCACTTAGACCTCCTGCTAAACCAACGAGCCAGTCGGTGTGAGCTCCTGGATGGAAGGCTGAGCAGAGTGATTTTCTGAGTGCAGGTAGGGCCCTGGTCCTCACTGAGTCCACGTCTCCCAGCTCATGAGAACGGCTCAGACTGTCTTCGTGAGCTGGGGCAAGCTGCGACCACCTAGGTTTCCAAAGGAAGACAGAGAGCAGTGTGCCGCCTTGGGTTCTGCATGCAAGAAGTGTTCCGAAGGGCCTACACGGCTGCTTGTTGCTCAGCAGGCAGAGAGGAGACGTGGGGGGATCTGTGTGGTAGCATGGGAAATGGTGCGGAGGTCAGAGTGCTTGGAGTCCTGAAAGCTATCCTCGCGTTCCATTGAAGCACAACAACGGTGGAGACCTCATGGAAACCGAGTCACGCAGAGCTTGCCCGTTGGAAACTTAGGCACTACCCTGAGGCTCAGGGTGGCCTTGCGCTTTCCCAGGAGGAACGAGGTCTGCGGGATTAACTCTCCTCCAGCGTGACAGGAACCCTGTTCTTCGGTAGAAAGTGCTCGTTTGCTACGCTAGCGTACCTGCGGAGGCTATAACCTGGGCAACTTCAAGGTTTGGCAAGCAGCCCCTGAGACACTACAATCCAAGCTTCCAAAGGGAAAAGGCTGCTTTTGTCGGCAGAGCCAACCAACTCTTGTTAGCACCCAGCATAAGTACCTGCAGTACGGGAGCTGCGAAGGGAAACAAACGGGACACACTGGGCACCTGAGAAGCTCTTCTCGACACTTGCAAGCAGCCTGTTTCTCTGGGGAAACATACTCGTTTCCTGCCCTGGCGTGCCTGCAGTGAGTAGAAGCTGGGACTTCCTAGGGTTTCGCAAACAGCTCCTAGGCTACAAAAATCCACATTTCCAAAGGGGAAAAGACTGCTTTTTGAAGCAGGGCCACCTATCCTAGTTCACAGCAAACATGAGTCCCTGCAGTAGTGGAGCTGCCGAGGGAGAGCATGGCGAAACCCTGGCAACTCCGCTAAGTATCTTTTACTGGGCAGGCTTCGAAGTGTAGCAAGATCCCTGAAGGAGGGCTGGCCTGAGCGAGGCCTAGTTGGCCCTACCTCTTCCGTGGGCCTAGCAGGGTAAAGGAGGAAGTGTGCTCTTTGCTCAGCTTGGACCTCACTTAGACGTCCTGCTAAACCAACGAGCCAGTCGGTTTGAGCTCCTGGATGGAACGCTGAGCAGAGTGATTTTCTGAGTGCAGGTAGGGCCCTGGTCCTCACTGAGTCCACTTTCCCCATCTCATGAGAGCGGCTCAGACTGTCTTGGTGAGCTGGGTAAGCTGCGACAACCTAGGTTTCCAAAGGAAGACAGAGAGCAGTGTGCCGCCTTGGGCTCTGCATGCAAGAAGGGTTCTGAAGGGCCTACACGGCTGCTTGTTGCTCAGCAGGCAGAGAGGAGACGTGGGGGGGATCCGTGTGGTAGCATGGGAAACGGTGCGGAGGTCAGAGTGCTTGGAGTCCTGAAAGCTATCCTCGCGTTCCATTGAAGCACAACAACGGTGGAGACCTCATGGAAACCGAGGCACGCAGAGCTTGCCCGTTGGAAACTTAGGCACTACCCTGAGGCTCAGGGTGGCCTTGCGCTTTCCCAGGAGGAAGGAGGTCTGCGGGATTAACTCTCCTCCAGCGTGACAGGAACCCTGTTCTTCGGTAGAAAGTGCTCGTTTGCTACGCAAGCGTACCTGCGGAGGCTATAACCTGGGCAACTTCAAGGTTTGGCAAGCAGCCCCTGAGACACTACAATCCAAGCTTCCAAAGGGAAAAGGCTGCTTTTGTCGGCAGAGCCAACCAACTCTTGTTAGCACCCAGCATAAGTACCTGCAGTACGGGAGCTGCGAAGGGAAACAAACGGGAAACACTGGGCACCTGAGAAGCTCCCCTCGACACTTGCAAGCAGCCTGTTTCTCTGGGGAAACATACTCGTTTCCTCCCCGGGCGTGCCTGCCGTGAGTAGTAGCTGGGCCTTCCTAGGGTTTTGCAAACAGCTCCGAGGCTACAAGAATCCACCTTTCCAAAGGGGAAAAGACTGCTTTTTGAAGTGGGCCACCTATCCTAGTTCACAGCAAACATGAGTCCCTGCAGTAGTGGAGCTGCCGAGGGAGAGCATGGTGAAACCCTGGCAACTTCGCTAAGTATCTTTTACTGTGCAGGCTTCGAATTGTGGCAAGATACCTGAAGGAGGGCTGGCCTGAGGGAGGCCTAGTTGGCTCTACCTCTTCCGTGGGCCTAGCAGGGTAAAGGAGGAAGTGTGTTCTTTGCTCAGCTTGGACCTCACTTAGACGTCCTGCTAAACCAACGAGCCAGTCGGTGTGAGCTCCTGGATGGAAGGCTGAGCAGAGTGATTTTCTGAGTGCAGGTAGGGCCCTGGTCCTCACTGAGTCCCCGTTCCCCAGCTCATGAAACCGGCTCAGACTGTCTTCGTGAGCTGGGTAAGCTCCGACAACCTAGGTTTCCAAAGGAAGACAGAGAGCAGTGTGCCGCCTTGGGCTCTGCATGCAAGAAGTGGTCTGAAGGGCCTACACGGCTGCTTGTTGCTCAGCAGGCAGAGAGGAGACGTGGGAGGGATCCGTGTGGTAACATGGGAAACGGTGCGGAGGCCAGAGTGCTTGGAGTCCTGAAAGCTATCCTCGCGTTCCACTGAAGCACAACAACGGTGGAGACCTCATGGAAACCGAGGCACGCAGAGCTTGCACGGAGCAAACTTAGGCACTACCCTGAGGCTCAGGGTGGCCTTGCGCTTTCCCAGGAGGAACGAGGTCTGCAGGATTAACTCTCCTGTAGCGTGATAGGAACGCTGTTCATCGGGTGAAAGTGCTCGTTTGCTACGCAAGCGTACCTACGGAGGCTATAACCTGGTCAACTTCAAGTTTTGGCAAGCAGCCCCTGAGACACTACAATCCAAGCTTCCAAAGGGAAAAGGCTGCTTTTGTCGGCAGAGCCAACGAACCCTTGTTAGCACCCAGCATAAGTACCTGCAGTACGGGAGCTGCGAAGGGAAACAAACGGGACACACTGGGCACCTGAGAAGCTCCCCTCGACACTTGCAAGCAGCCTGTTTCTCTGGGGAAACATACTCGTTTCCTCCCCGGGCGTGCCTGCAGTGAGTAAAAGCTGGGCCTTTCTATGGTTTCGCAAACAGCTCCTAGGCTACAAGAATCCACCTTTCCAAAGGGGAAAAGACTGCTTTTTGAAGTGGGCCACCTATCCTAGTTCACAGCAAACATGAGTCCCTGCAGTAGTGGAGCTGCCGAGGGAGAGCATGGTGAAACCCTGGCAACTTCGCTAAGTATCTTTTACTGTGCAGGCTTCGAAGTGTGGCAAGATCCCTGAAGGAGGGCTGGCCTGAGCGAGGCCTAGTTGGCTCTACCTCTTCCGTGGGCCTAGCAGGGTAAAGGAGGAAGTGTGTTCTTTGCTCAGCTTGGACCTCACTTAGACCTCCTGCTAAACCAACGAGCCAGTCGGTGTGAGCTCCTGGATGGAAGGCTGAGCAGAGTGATTTTCTGAGTGCAGGTAGGGCCCTGGTCCTACTGAGTCCACGTTCCCCAGCTCATGAGACCGGCTCAGACTGTCTTCGTGAGCTGGGTAAGCTGCGACAACCTAGGTTTCCAAAGGAAGACAGAGAGCAGTGTGCCGCCTTGGCCTCTGCATGCAGAAGTGTTCTGAAGGGCCTACACGGCTGCTTGTTGCTCAGCAGGCAGAGAGGAGACGTGGGGGGGATCCGTGTGGTAGCATGGGAAACGGTGCGGAGGTCAGAGTGCTTGGAGTCCTGAAAGCTATCCTCGCGTTCCATTAAAGCACAACAACGGTGGAGACCTCATGGAAACCGAGTCACGCAGAGCTTGCCCGTTGGAAACTTAGGCACTACCCTGAGGCTCAGGGTGGCCTGGCGCTTTCCCAGGAGGAACGAGGTCTGCGGGATTAACTCTCCTCCAGCGTGACAGGAACCCTGTTCTTCGGTAGAAAGTGCTCGTTTGCTACGCAAGCGTACCTGCGGAGGCTATAACCTGGGCAACTTCAAGGTTTGGCAAGCAGCCCCTGAGACACTACAATCCAAGCTTCCAAAGGGAAAAGGCTGCTTTTGTCGGCAGAGCCAACCAACTCTTGTTAGCACCCAGCATAAGTACCTGCAGTACGGGAGCTGCGAAGGGAAACAAACGGGACACACTGGGCACCTGAGAAGCTCTTCTCAACACTTGCAAGCAGCCTGTTTCTCTGGGGAAACATACTCGTTTCCTGCCCGGGCGTGCCTGCAGTGAGTAGAAGCTGGGACTTCCTAGGGTTTCGCAAACAGCTCCTAGGCTACAAAAATCCACTATTCCAAAGGGGAAAAGACTGCTTTTTGAAGCAGGGCCACCTATCCTAGTTCACAGCAAACATGAGTCCCTGCAGTAGTGGAGCTGCCGAGGGAGAGCATGGCGAAACCCTGGCAACTCCGCTAAGTATCTTTTACTGTGCAGGCTTCGAAGTGTAGCAAGATCCCTGAAGGAGGGCTGGCCTGAGCGAGGCCTAGTTGGCCCTACCTCTTCCGTGGGCCTAGCAGGGTAAAGGAGGAAGTGTGCTCTTTGCTCAGCTTGGACCTCACTTAGACGTCCTGCTAAACCAACGAGCCAGTCGGTGTGAGCTCCTGGATGGAACGCTGAGCAGAGTGATTTTCTGAGTGCAGGTAGGGCCCTGGTCCTCACTGAGTCCACGTCTCCCAGCTCATGAGAACGGCTCAGACTGTCTTCGTGAGCTGGGGCAAGCTGCGACCACCTAGGTTTCCAAAGGAAGACAGAGAGCAGTGTGCCGCCTTGGGTTCTGCATGCAAGAAGTTTTCCGAAGGGCCTACACGGCTGCTTCTTGCTCAGCAGGCAGAGAGGAGACGTGGGGGGGATCCGTTTGGTAGCATGGGAAACGGTGCGGAGGCCAGAGTGCTTGGAGTCCTGAAAGCTATCCTCGCGTTCCATTGAAGCACAACAACGGTGGAGACCTCATTGAAACCGAGGCACGCAGAGCTTGCCCGGAGCAAACTTAGGCACTACCCTGAGGCTCAGGGTGGCCTTGCGCTTTCCCAGGAGGAAGGAGGTCTGCGGGATTAACTCTCCTCCAGCGTGACAGGAACCCTGTTCCTCGGGTGAAAGTGCTCGTTTGCTACTCAAGCGTACCTCTGGAGGCTATAACCTGGGCAACTTCAAGGTTTGGCAAGCAGCCCCTGAGACACTACAATCCAAGCTTCCAAAGGGAAAAGGCTGCTTTTGTCGGCAGAGCCAACCAACTCTTTTTAGCACCCAGCATAAGTACCTGCAGTACGGGAGCTGCGAAGGGAAACAAACGGGACACACTGGGCACCTGAGAAGCTCCGCTCGACACTTGCAAGCAGCCTGTTTCTCTGGGGAAACATACTCGTTTCCTCCCCGGGCGTGCCTGCAGTGAGTAAAAGCTGGGCCTTCCTATGGTTTCGCAAACAGCTCCTAGGCTACAAGAATCCACATTTCCAAAGGGGAAAAGACTGCTTTTTGAAGTGGGCCACCTATCCTAGTTCACAGCAAACATGAGTCCCTGCAGTAGTGGAGCTGCCGAGGGAGAGCATGGCGAAACCCTGCCAACTTCGCTAAGTATCTTTTACTGTGCAGGCTTCGAACTGTGGCAAGATCCCTGAAGGAGGGCTGGCCTGAGCGAGGCCTAGTTGTCTCTACCTCTTCCGGGGGCCTAGCAGGGTAAAGGAGGAATTGTGCTCTTGCTCAGCTTGGACCTCACTTAGACGTCCTGCTAAACCAACGAGCCAGTCGGTGTGAGTTCCTGGATGGAAGGCTGAGCAGAGTGATTTTCTGAGTGCAGGTAGGGCCCTGGTCCTCACTGAGTCCCCGTTCCCCAGCTCATGAAACCGGCTCAGACTGTCTTCGTGAGCTGGGGCAAGCTGCGACCACCTAGGTTTCCAAAGGAAGACAGAGAGCAGTGTGCCGCCTTGGGTTCTGCATGCAAGAAGTGTTCCAAAGGGCCTACACGGCTGCTTGTTGCTCAGCAGGCAGAGAGGAGACGTGGGGGGATCTGTGTGGTAGCATGGGAAATGGTGCGGATGTCAGAGTGCTTGGAGTCCTGAAAGCTATCCTCGCGTTCCATTGAAGCACAACAACGATGGAGACCTCATGGAAACCGAGGAACGCAGAGTTTGCCCTGTGGAAACTTAGGCACTACCCTGAGGCTCAGGGTGGCCTTGCGCTTTCCCAGGAGGAACGAGGTCTGCGGGATTAACTCTCCTCCAGCGTGACAGGAACCCTGTTCCTCGGATGAAAGTGCTCGTTTGCTACTCAAGCGTACCTCTGGAGGCTATAACCTGGGCAACTTCAAGGTTTGGCAAGCAGCCCCTGAGACACTACAATCCAAGCTTCCAAAAGGAAAAGGCTGCTTTTGTCGGAAGAGCCACCTACCCTTGTTAGCCCCCAGCAAAGTACCTGCAGGATGTCAGCTGCGAAGGGAAACAAACGGGACACACTGGGCACCTGAGAAGCTCCGCTCGACACTTGCAAGCAGCCTGTTTCTCTGGGGAAACATACTCGTTTCCTCCCCGGGCGTGCCTGCCGTGAGTAGAAGCTGGGCCTTCCTAGGGTTTTGCAAACAGCTCCTAGGCTACAAGAATCCACATTTCCAAAGGGGAAAAGACTGCTTTTTGAAGTGGGCCACCTATCCTAGTTCACAGCAAACATGAGTCCCTGCAGTAGTGGAGCTGCCGAGGGAGAGCATGGCGAAACCCTGGCAACTTCGCTAAATAACTTTTACTGTGCTGGCTTCGAACTGTGGCAAGATCCCTGAAGGAGGGCTGGCCTGAGCGAGGCCTAGTTGGCTCTACCTCTTCCGTGGGCCTAGCAGGGTAAAGGAGGAAGTGTGTTCTTTGCTCAGCTTGGACCTCACTTAGACGTCCTGCTAAACCAACGAGCCAGTCGGTGTGAGCTCCTGGATGGAAGGCTGAGCAGAGTGATTTTCTGAGTGCAGGTAGGGCCCTGGTCCTCACTGAGTCCACTTTCCCCATCTCATGAGAGCGGCTCAGACTGTCTTGGTGAGCTGGGTAAGCTGCGACAACCTAGGTTTCCAAAGGAAGACAGAGAGCAGTGTGCCACCTTGGGCTCTGCATGCAAGAAGTGTTCTGAAGGGCCTACACGGCTGCTTGTTGCTCAGCAGGCAGAGAGGAGACGTGGGGGGGATCCGTGTGGTAGCATGGGAAACGGTGCGGAGGCCAGAGTGCTTGGAGTCCTGAAAGCTATCCTCGCGTTCCATTGAAGCACAACAACGGTGGAGACCTCATGGAAACCGAGGCACGCAGAGCTTGCCCGTTGGAAACTTAGGCACTACCCTGAGGCTCAGGGTGGCCTTACGCTTTCCCAGGAGGAAGGAGGTCTGCGGGATTAACTCTCCTCCAGCGTGAGAGGAACCCTGTTCTTCGGTAGAAAGTGCTCGTTTGCTACGCAAGCGTACCTGCGGAGGCTATAACCTGGGCAACTTCAAGGTTTGGCAAGCAGCCCCTTAGACACTACAATCCAAGCTTCCAAAGGGAAAAGGCTGCTTTTGTCGGCAGAGCCAACCAACTCTTGTTAGCACCCAGCATAAGTACCTGCAGTACGGGAGCTGCGAAGGGAAACAAACGGGACACACTGGGCACCTGAGAAGCTCCCCTCGACACTTGCAAGCAGCCTGTTTCTCTGGGGAAACATACTCGTTTCCTCCCCGGGCGTGCCTGCAGTGAGTAAAAGCTGGGCCTTCCTATGGTTTCGCAAACAGCTCCTAGGCTACAAGAATCCACATTTCCAAAGGGGAAAAGACTGCTTTTTGAAGTGGGCCACCTATCCTAGTTCACAGCAAACATGAGTCCCTGCAGTAGTGGAGCTGCCGAGGGAGAGCATGGTGAAACCCTGGCAACTTCGCTAAGTATCTTTTACTGTGCAGGCTTCGAAGTGTGGCAAGATCCCTGAAGGAGGGCTGGCCTGAGCGAGGCCTAGTTGGCTCTACCTCTTCCGTGGGCCTAGCAGGGTAAAGGAGGAAGTGTGTTCTTTGCTCAGCTTGGACCTCACTTAGACGTCCTGCTAAACCAACGAGCCAGTCGGTGTGAGCTCCTGGATGGAAGGCTGAGCAGAGTGATTTTCTGAGTGCAGGTAGGGCCCTGGTCCTCACTGAGTCCACGTTCCCCAGCTCATGAGACCGGCTCAGACTGTCTTCGTGAGCTGGGTAAGCTGCGACAACCTAGGTTTCCAAAGGAAGACAAAGAGCAGTGTGCCGCCTTGGGCTCTGCATGCAGAAGTGTTCTGAAGGGCCTACACGGCTGCTTGTTGCTCAGCAGGCAGAGAGGAGACGTGGGGGGGATCCGTGTGGTAGCATGGGAAACGGTGCGGAGGTCAGAGTGCTTGGAGTCCTGAAAGCTATCCTCGCGTTCCATTAAAGCACAACAACGGTGGAGACCTCATGGAAACCGAGGCACGCAGAGCTTGCCCATTGGAAACTTAGGCACTACCCTGAGGCTCAGGGTGGACTTGCGCTTTCCCAGGAGGAACGTGGTCTCCGGGATTAACTCTCCTCCAGCGTGACAGGAACCCTGTTCATCGGTAGAAAGTGCTCGTTTGCTACGCAAGCGTACCTGCGGAGGCTATAACCTGGGCAACTTCAAGGTTTGGCAAGCAGCCCCTGAGACACTACAATCCAAGCTTCCAAAGGGAAAAGGCTGCTTTTGCCGGCAGAGCCAACCAACTCTTGTTAGCACCCAGCATAAGTACCTGCAGTACGGGAGCTGCGAAGGGAAACAAACGGGACACACTGGGCACCTGAAAAGCTCCCCTCGACACTTGCAAGCAGCCTGTTTCTCTGGGGAAACATACTCGTTTCCTCCCCGGGCGTGCCTGCAGTGAGTAAAAGCTGGGCCTTCCTATGGTTTCGCAAACAGCTCCTAGGCTACAAGAATCCACATTTCCAAAGGGGAAAAGACTGCTTTTTGAAGTGGGCCACCTATCCTAGTTCACAGCAAACATGACTCCCTGCAGTAGTGGAGCTGCCGAGGGAGAGCATGGCGAAACCCTGCCAACTTCGCTAAGTATCTTTTACTGTGCAGGCTTCGAACTGTGGCAAGATCCCTGAAGGAGGGCTGGCCTGAGCGAGGCCTAGTTGTCTCTACCTCTTCCGGGGGCCTAGCAGGGTAAAGGAGGAATTGTGCTCTTGCTCAGCTTGGACCTCACTTAGACGTCCTGCTAAACCAACGAGCCAGTCGGTGTGAGTTCCTGGATGGAAGGCTGAGCAGAGTGATTTTCTGAGTGCAGGTAGGGCCCTGGTCCTCACTGAGTCCCCGTTCCCCAGCTCATGAAACCGGCTCAGACTGTCTTCGTGAGCTGGGGCAAGCTGCGACCACCTAGGTTTCCAAAGGAAGACAGAGAACAGTGTGCCGCCTTGGGTTCTGCATGCAAGAAGTGTTCCAAAGGGCCTACACGGCTGCTTGTTGCTCAGCAGGCAGAGAGGAGACGTGGGGGGATCTGTGTGGTAGCATGGGAAACGGTGCGGATGTCAGAGTGCTTGGAGTCCTGAAAGCTATCCTCGCGTTCCATTGAAGCACAACAACGATGGAGACCTCATGGAAACCGAGGAACGCAGAGTTTGCCCTGTGGAAACTTAGGCACTACCCTGAGGCTCAGGGTGGCCTTGCGCTTTCCCAGGAGGAACGAGGTCTGCGGGATTAACTCTCCTCCAGCGTGACAGGAACCCTGTTCCTCGGATGAAAGTGCTCGTTTGCTACTCAAGCGTACCTCTGGAGGCTATAACCTGGGCAACTTCAAGGTTTGGCAAGCAGCCCCTGAGACACTACAATCCAAGCTTCCAAAAGGAAAAGGCTGCTTTTGTCGGAAGAGCCACCTACCCTTGTTAGCCCCCAGCAAAGTACCTGCAGGATGTCAGCTGCGAAGGGAAACAAACGGGACACACTGGGCACCTGAGAAGCTCCGCTCGACACTTGCAAGCAGCCTGTTTCTCTGGGGAAACATACTCGTTTCCTCCCCGGGCGTGCCTGCCGTGAGTAGAAGCTGGGCCTTCCTAGGGTTTTGCAAACAGCTCCTAGGCTACAAGAATCCACATTTCCAAAGGGGAAAAGACTGCTTTTTGAAGTGGGCCACCTATCCTAGTTCACAGCAAACATGAGTCCCTGCAGTAGTGGAGCTGCCGAGGGAGAGCATGGCGAAACCCTGGCAACTTCGCTAAATAACTTTTACTGTGCAGGCTTCGAACTGTGGCAAGATCCCTGAAGGAGGGCTGGCCTGAGCGAGGCCTAGTTGGCTCTACCTCTTCCGTGGGCCTAGCAGGGTAAAGGAGGAAGTGTGTTCTTTGCTCAGCTTGGACCTCACTTAGACGTCCTGCTAAACCAACGAGCCAGTCGGTGTGAGCTCCTGGATGGAAGGCTGAGCAGAGTGATTTTCTGAGTGCAGGTAGGGCCCTGGTCCTCACTGAGTCCACTTTCCCCATCTCATGAGAGCGGCTCAGACTGTCTTGGTGAGCTGGGTAAGCTGCGACAACCTAGGTTTCCAAAGGAAGACAGAGAGCAGTGTGCCACCTTGGGCTCTGCATGCAAGAAGTGTTCTGAAGGGCCTACACGGCTGCTTGTTGCTCAGCAGGCAGAGAGGAGACGTGGGGGGGATCCGTGTGGTAGCATGGGAAACGGTGCGGAGGCCAGAGTGCTTGGAGTCCTGAAAGCTATCCTCGCGTTCCATTGAAGCACAACAACGGTGGAGACCTCATGGAAACCGAGGCACGCAGAGCTTGCCCGTTGGAAACTTAGGCACTACCCTGAGGCTCAGGGTGGCCTTACGCTTTCCCAGGAGGAAGGAGGTCTGCGGGATTAACTCTCCTCCAGCGTGAGAGGAACCCTGTTCTTCGGTAGAAAGTGCTCGTTTGCTACGCAAGCGTACCTGCGGAGGCTATAACCTGGGCAACTTCAAGGTTTGGCAAGCAGCCCCTGAGACACTACAATCCAAGCTTCCAAAGGGAAAAGGCTGCTTTTGTCGGCAGAGCCAACCAACTCTTGTTAGCACCCAGCATAAGTACCTGCAGTACGGGAGCTGCGAAGGGAAACAAACGGGACACACTGGGCACCTGAGAAGCTCCCCTCGACACTTGCAAGCAGCCTGTTTCTCTGGGGAAACATACTCGTTTCCTGCCCGGGCGTGCCTGCAGTGAGTAGAAGCTGGGACTTCCTATGGTTTCGCAAACAGCTACTAGGCTACAAGAATCCACATTTCCAAAGGGGAAAAGACTGCTTTTGGAAGCAGGGACACCTATCCTAGTTCAAAGCAAACATGAGTCCCTGCAGTAGTGGAGCTGCCGAGGGAGAGCATGGCGAAACCCTGCCAACTTCGCTAAGTATCTTTTACTGTGCAGGCTTCGAACTGTGGCAAGATCCCTGAAGGAGGGCTGGCCTGAGCGAGGCCTAGTTGTCTCTACCTCTTCCGGGGGCCTAGCAGGGTAAAGGAGGAATTGTGCTCTTGCTCAGCTTGGACCTCACTTAGACGTCCTGCTAAACCAACGAGCCAGTCGGTGTCAGTTCCTGGATGGAAGGCTGAGCAGAGTGATTTTCTGAGTGCAGGTAGGGCCCTGGTCCTCACTGAGTCCACTTTCCCCATCTCATGAGAGCGGCTCAGACTGTCTTGGTGAGCTGGGTAAGCTGCGACAACCTAGGTTTCCAAAGGAAGACAGAGAGCAGTGTGCCGCCTTGGGCTCTGCATGCAAGAAGTGTTCTGAAGGGCCTACACGGCTGCTTGTTGCTCAGCAGGCAGAGAGGAGACGTGGGGGGGATCCGTGTGGTAGCATGGGAAACGGTGCGGAGGTCAGAGTGCTTGGAGTCCTGAAAGCTATCCTCGCGTTCCATTGAAGCACAACAACGGTGGAGACCTCATGGAAACCGAGTCACGCAGAGCTTGCCCGTTGGAAACTTAGGCACTACCCTGAGGCTCAGGGTGGCCTGGCGCTTTCCCAGGAGGAACGAGGTCTGCGGGATTAACTCTCCTCCAGCGTGACAGGAACGCTGTTCTTCGGTAGAAAGTGCTCGTTTGCTACGCAAGCGTACCTGCGGAGGCTATAACCTGGGCAACTTCAAGGTTTGGCAAGCAGCCCCTGAGACACTACAATCCAAGCTTCCAAAGGGAAAAGGCTGCTTTTGTCGGCAGAGCCAACCAACTCTTGTTAGCACCCAGCATAAGTACCTGCAGTACGGGAGCTGCGAAGGGAAACAAACGGGACACACTGGGCACCTGAGAAGCTCTTCTCGACATTTGCAAGCAGCCTGTTTCTCTGGGGAAACATACTCGTTTCCTGCCCGGGCGTGCCTGCAGTGAGTAGAAGCTGGGACTTCCTAGGGTTTCGCAAACAGCTCCTAGGCTACAAAAATCCACATTTCCAAAGGGGAAAAGACTGCTTTTTGAAGCAGGGCCACCTATCCTAGTTCACAGCAAACATGAGTCCCTGCAGTAGTGGAGCTGCCGAGGGAGAGCATGGCGAAACCCTGGCAACTCCGCTAAGTATCTTTTACTGTGCAGGCTTCGAAGTGTAGCAAGATCCCTGAAGGAGGGCTGGCCTGAGCGAGGCCTAGTTGGCCCTACCTCTTCCGTGGGCCTAGCAGGGTAAAGGAGGAAGTGTTCTCTTTGCTCAGCTTGGACCTCACTTAGACGTCCTGCTAAACCAACGAGCCAGTCGGTGTGAGCTCCTGGATGGAAGGCTGAGCAGAGTGATTTTCTGAGTGCAGGTAGGGCCCTGGTCCTCACTGAGTCCACGTCTCCCAGCTCATGAGAACGGCTCAGACTGTCTTCGTGAGCTGGGGCAAGCTGCGACCACCTAGGTTTCCAAAGGAAGACAGAGAGCAGTGTGCCGCCTTGGGTTCTGCATGCAAGAAGTGTTCCGAAGGGCCTACACGGCTGCTGCTTGCTCAGCAGGCAGAGAGGAGACGTGGGGGGGATCCGTGTGGTAGCATGGGAAACGGTGCGGAGGCCAGAGTGCTTGGAGTCCTGAAAGCTATCCTCGCGTTCCATTGAAGCACAACAACGGTGGAGACCTCATTGAAACCGAGGCACGCAGAGCTTGCACGGAGCAAACTTAGGCACTACCCTGAGGCTCAGGGTGGCCTTGCGCTTTCCCAGGAGGAAGGAGGTCTGCGGGATTAACTCTCCTCCAGCGTGACAGGAACCCTGTTCCTCGGGTGAAAGTGCTCGTTTGCTACTCAAGCGTACCTCTGGAGGCTATAACCTGGGCAACTTCAAGGTTTGGCAAGCAGCCCCTGAGACACTACAATCCAAGCTTCCAAAAGGAAAAGGCTGCTTTTGTCGGAAGAGTCACCTACCCTTGTTAGCCCCCAGCATAAGTACCTGCAGGATGTCAGCTGCGAAGGGAAACAAACGGGACACACTGGGCACCTGAGAAGCTCCGCTCGACACTTGCAAGCAGCCTGTTTCTCTGGGGAAACATACTCGTTTCCTCCCCGGGCGTGCCTGCCGTGAGTAGAAGCTGGGCCTTCCTAGGGTTTTGCAAACAACTCCGAGGCTACAAGAATCCACATTTCCAAAGGGGAAAAGACTGCTTTTTGAAGTGGGCCACCTATCCTAGTTCACAGCAAACATGAGTCCCTGCAGTAGTGGAGCTGCCGAGGGAGAATGGCGAAACCCTGGCAACTTCGCTAAATAACTTTTACTGTGCAGGCTTCGAACTGTGGCAAGATCCCTGAAGGAGGGCTGGCCTGAGCGAGGCCTAGTTGGCTCTACCTCTTCCGTGGGCCTAGCAGGGTAAAGGAGGAAGTGTGTTCTTTGCTCAGCTTGGACCTCACTTAGACGTCCTGCTAAACCAACGAGCCAGTCGGTGTGAGCTCCTGGATGGAAGGCTGAGCAGAGTGATTTTCTGAGTGCAGGTAGGGCCCTGGTCCTCACTGAGTCCACGTTCCCCAGCTCATGAGACCGGCTCAGACTGTCTTGGTGAGCTGGGTAAGCTGCGACAACCTAGGTTTCCAAAGGAAGACAGAGAGCAGTGTGCCGCCTTGGGCTCTGCATGCAGAAGTGTTCTGAAGGGCCTACACGGCTGCTTGTTGCTCAGCAGGCAGAGAGGAGACGTGGGGGGGATCCGTGTGGTAGCATGGGAAACGGGGCGGAGGTCAGAGTGCTTGGAGTACTGAAAGCTATCCTCGCGTTCCATTAAAGCACAACAACGGTGGAGACTTCATGGAAACAGAGGCACGCAGAGCTTGCCCGTTGGAAACTTAGGCACTACCCTGAGGCTCAGGGTGGACTTGCGCTTTCCCAGGAGGAACGAGGTCTGCAGGATTAACTCTCCTCCAGCGTGACAGGAACCCTGTTCTTCGGTAGAAAGTGCTCGTTTGCTACGCAAGCGTACCTGCGGAGGCTATAACCTGGGCAACTTCAAGGTTTGGCAAGCAGCCCCTGAGACACTACAATCCAAGCTTCCAAAGGGAAAAGGCTGCTTTTGTCGGCAGAGCCAACCAACCCTTGTTAGCACCCAGCATAAGTACCTGCAGTACGGGAGCTGCGAAGGGAAACAAACGGGAAACACTGGGCACCTGAGAAGCTCCCCTCGACACTTGCAAGCAGCCTGTTTCTTTCGGGAAACATACTCGTTTCCTGCCCGGGCGTGCCTGCAGTGAGTAGAAGCTGGGCCTTCCTAGGGTTTCGCAAACAGCTCCGAGGCTCAAAGAATCCACATTTCCAAAGGGGAAAAGACTGCTTTTTGAAGTGGGCCACCTATCCTCGTTCACAGCAAACATGAGTCCCTGCAGTAGTGGAGCTGCCGAGGGAGAGCATGGTGAAACCCTGGCAACTTCGCTAAATATCTTTTACTGTGCAGGCTTCGAAGTGTGGCAAGATCCCTGAAGGAGGGCTGGCCTGAGCGAGGCCTAGTTGGCTCTACCTCTTCCGTGGGCCTAGCAGGGTAAAGGAGGAAGTGTGTTCTTTGCTCAGCTTGGACCTCACTTAGACCTCCTGCTAAACCAACGAGCCAGTCGGTGTGAGCTCCTGGATGGAAGGCTGAGCAGAGTGATTTTCTGAGTGCAGGTAGGGCCCTGGTCCTCACTGAGTCCACGTCTCCCAGCTCATGAGAACGGCTCAGACTGTCTTCGTGAGCTGGGGCAAGCTGCGACCACCTAGGTTTCCAAAGGAAGACAGAGAGCAGTGTGCCGCCTTGGGTTCTGCATGCAAGAAGTGTTCCGAAGGGCCTACACGGCTGCTTGTTGCTCAGCAGGCAGAGAGGAGACGTGGGGGGATCTGTGTGGTAGCATGGGAAATGGTGCGGAGGTCAGAGTGCTTGGAGTCCTGAAAGCTATCCTCGCGTTCCATTGAAGCACAACAACGGTGGAGACCTCATGGAAACCGAGTCACGCAGAGCTTGCCCGTTGGAAACTTAGGCACTACCCTGAGGCTCAGGGTGGCCTTGCGCTTTCCCAGGAGGAACGAGGTCTGCGGGATTAACTCTCCTCCAGCGTGACAGGAACCCTGTTCTTCGGTAGAAAGTGCTCGTTTGCTACGCTAGCGTACCTGCGGAGGCTATAACCTGGGCAACTTCAAGGTTTGGCAAGCAGCCCCTGAGACACTACAATCCAAGCTTCCAAAGGGAAAAGGCTGCTTTTGTCGGCAGAGCCAACCAACTCTTGTTAGCACCCAGCATAAGTACCTGCAGTACGGGAGCTGCGAAGGGAAACAAACGGGACACACTGGGCACCTGAGAAGCTCTTCTCGACACTTGCAAGCAGCCTGTTTCTCTGGGGAAACATACTCGTTTCCTGCCCGGGCGTGCCTGCAGTGAGTAGAAGCTGGGACTTCCTAGGGTTTCGCAAACAGCTCCTAGGCTACAAAAATCCACATTTCCAAAGGGGAAAAGACTGCTTTTTGAAGCAGGGCCACCTATCCTAGTTCACAGCAAACATGAGTCCCTGCAGTAGTGGAGCTGCCGAGGGAGAGCATGGCGAAACCCTGGCAACTCCGCTAAGTATCTTTTACTGGGCAGGCTTCGAAGTGTAGCAAGATCCCTGAAGGAGGGCTGGCCTGAGCGAGGCCTAGTTGGCCCTACCTCTTCCGTGGGCCTAGCAGGGTAAAGGAGGAAGTGTGCTCTTTGCTCAGCTTGGACCTCACTTAGACGTCCTGCTAAACCAACGAGCCAGTCGGTTTGAGCTCCTGGATGGAACGCTGAGCAGAGTGATTTTCTGAGTGCAGGTAGGGCCCTGGTCCTCACTGAGTCCACTTTCCCCATCTCATGAGAGCGGCTCAGACTGTCTTGGTGAGCTGGGTAAGCTGCGACAACCTAGGTTTCCAAAGGAAGACAGAGAGCAGTGTGCCGCCTTGGGCTCTGCATGCAAGAAGGGTTCTGAAGGGCCTACACGGCTGCTTGTTGCTCAGCAGGCAGAGAGGAGACGTGGGGGGGATCCGTGTGGTAGCATGGGAAACGGTGCGGAGGTCAGAGTGCTTGGAGTCCTGAAAGCTATCCTCGCGTTCCATTGAAGCACAACAACGGTGGAGACCTCATGGAAACCGAGGCACGCAGAGCTTGCCCGTTGGAAACTTAGGCACTACCCTGAGGCTCAGGGTGGCCTTGCGCTTTCCCAGGAGGAAGGAGGTCTGCGGGATTAACTCTCCTCCAGCGTGACAGGAACCCTGTTCTTCGGTAGAAAGTGCTCGTTTGCTACGCAAGCGTACCTGCGGAGGCTATAACCTGGGCAACTTCAAGGTTTGGCAAGCAGCCCCTGAGACACTACAATCCAAGCTTCCAAAGGGAAAAGGCTGCTTTTGTCGGCAGAGCCAACCAACTCTTGTTAGCACCCAGCATAAGTACCTGCAGTACGGGAGCTGCGAAGGGAAACAAACGGGAAACACTGGGCACCTGAGAAGCTCCCCTCGACACTTGCAAGCAGCCTGTTTCTCTGGGGAAACATACTCGTTTCCTCCCCGGGCGTGCCTGCCGTGAGTAGTAGCTGGGCCTTCCTAGGGTTTTGCAAACAGCTCCGAGGCTACAAGAATCCACCTTTCCAAAGGGGAAAAGACTGCTTTTTGAAGTGGGCCACCTATCCTAGTTCACAGCAAACATGAGTCCCTGCAGTAGTGGAGCTGCCGAGGGAGAGCATGGTGAAACCCTGGCAACTTCGCTAAGTATCTTTTACTGTGCAGGCTTCGAAGTGTGGCAAGATACCTGAAGGAGGGCTGGCCTGAGGGAGGCCTAGTTGGCTCTACCTCTTCCGTGGGCCTAGCAGGGTAAAGGAGGAAGTGTGTTCTTTGCTCAGCTTGGACCTCACTTAGACGTCCTGCTAAACCAACGAGCCAGTCGGTGTGAGCTCCTGGATGGAAGGCTGAGCAGAGTGATTTTCTGAGTGCAGGTAGGGCCCTGGTCCTCACTGAGTCCCCGTTCCCCAGCTCATGAAACCGGCTCAGACTGTCTTCGTGAGCTGGGTAAGCTCCGACAACCTAGGTTTCCAAAGGAAGACAGAGAGCAGTGTGCCGCCTTGGGCTCTGCATGCAAGAAGTGGTCTGAAGGGCCTACACGGCTGCTTGTTGCTCAGCAGGCAGAGAGGAGACGTGGGAGGGATCCGTGTGGTAACATGGGAAACGGTGCGGAGGCCAGAGTGCTTGGAGTCCTGAAAGCTATCCTCGCGTTCCACTGAAGCACAACAACGGTGGAGACCTCATGGAAACCGAGGCACGCAGAGCTTGCACGGAGCAAACTTAGGCACTACCCTGAGGCTCAGGGTGGCCTTGCGCTTTCCCAGGAGGAACGAGGTCTGCAGGATTAACTCTCCTGTAGCGTGATAGGAACGCTGTTCATCGGGTGAAAGTGCTCGTTTGCTACGCAAGCGTACCTACGGAGGCTATAACCTGGTCAACTTCAAGTTTTGGCAAGCAGCCCCTGAGACACTACAATCCAAGCTTCCAAAGGGAAAAGGCTGCTTTTGTCGGCAGAGCCAACGAACCCTTGTTAGCACCCAGCATAAGTACCTGCAGTACGGGAGCTGCGAAGGGAAACAAACGGGACACACTGGGCACCTGAGAAGCTCCCCTCGACACTTGCAAGCAGCCTGTTTCTCTGGGGAAACATACTCGTTTCCTCCCCGGGCGTGCCTGCAGTGAGTAAAAGCTGGGCCTTTCTATGGTTTCGCAAACAGCTCCTAGGCTACAAGAATCCACCTTTCCAAAGGGGAAAAGACTGCTTTTTGAAGCAGGGCCACCTATCCTAGTTCACAGCAAACATGAGTCCCTGCAGTAGTGGAGCTGCCGAGGGAGAGCATGGTGAAACCCTGGCAACTTCGCTAAGTATCTTTTACTGTGCAGGCTTCGAAGTGTGGCAAGATCCCTGAAGGAGGGCTGGCCTGAGCGAGGCCTAGTTGGCTCTACCTCTTCCGTGGGCCTAGCAGGGTAAAGGAGGAAGTGTGTTCTTTGCTCAGCTTGGACCTCACTTAGACCTCCTGCTAAACCAACGAGCCAGTCGGTGTGAGCTCCTGGATGGAAGGCTGAGCAGAGTGATTTTCTGAGTGCAGGTAGGGCCCTGGTCCTACTGAGTCCACGTTCCCCAGCTCATGAGACCGGCTCAGACTGTCTTCGTGAGCTGGGTAAGCTGCGACAACCTAGGTTTCCAAAGGAAGACAGAGAGCAGTGTGCCGCCTTGGCCTCTGCATGCAGAAGTGTTCTGAAGGGCCTACACGGCTGCTTGTTGCTCAGCAGGCAGAGAGGAGACGTGGGGGGGATCCGTGTGGTAGCATGGGAAACGGTGCGGAGGTCAGAGTGCTTGGAGTCCTGAAAGCTATCCTCGCGTTCCATTAAAGCACAACAACGGTGGAGACCTCATGGAAACCGAGTCACGCAGAGCTTGCCCGTTGGAAACTTAGGCACTACCCTGAGGCTCAGGGTGGCCTGGCGCTTTCCCAGGAGGAACGAGGTCTGCGGGATTAACTCTCCTCCAGCGTGACAGGAACCCTGTTCTTCGGTAGAAAGTGCTCGTTTGCTACGCAAGCGTACCTGCGGAGGCTATAACCTGGGCAACTTCAAGGTTTGGCAAGCAGCCCCTGAGACACTACAATCCAAGCTTCCAAAGGGAAAAGGCTGCTTTTGTCGGCAGAGCCAACCAACTCTTGTTAGCACCCAGCATAAGTACCTGCAGTACGGGAGCTGCGAAGGGAAACAAACGGGACACACTGGGCACCTGAGAAGCTCTTCTCAACACTTGCAAGCAGCCTGTTTCTCTGGGGAAACATACTCGTTTCCTGCCCGGGCGTGCCTGCAGTGAGTAGAAGCTGGGACTTCCTAGGGTTTCGCAAACAGCTCCTAGGCTACAAAAATCCACTATTCCAAAGGGGAAAAGACTGCTTTTTGAAGCAGGGCCACCTATCCTAGTTCACAGCAAACATGAGTCCCTGCAGTAGTGGAGCTGCCGAGGGAGAGCATGGCGAAACCCTGGCAACTCCGCTAAGTATCTTTTACTGTGCAGGCTTCGAAGTGTAGCAAGATCCCTGAAGGAGGGCTGGCCTGAGCGAGGCCTAGTTGGCCCTACCTCTTCCGTGGGCCTAGCAGGGTAAAGGAGGAAGTGTGCTCTTTGCTCAGCTTGGACCTCACTTAGACGTCCTGCTAAACCAACGAGCCAGTCGGTGTGAGCTCCTGGATGGAACGCTGAGCAGAGTGATTTTCTGAGTGCAGGTAGGGCCCTGGTCCTCACTGAGTCCACGTCTCCCAGCTCATGAGAACGGCTCAGACTGTCTTCGTGAGCTGGGGCAAGCTGCGACCACCTAGGTTTCCAAAGGAAGACAGAGAGCAGTGTGCCGCCTTGGGTTCTGCATGCAAGAAGTTTTCCGAAGGGCCTACACGGCTGCTTCTTGCTCAGCAGGCAGAGAGGAGACGTGGGGGGGATCCGTTTGGTAGCATGGGGAACGGTGCGGAGGCCAGAGTGCTTGGAGTCCTGAAAGCTATCCTCGCGTTCCATTGAAGCACAACAACGGTGGAGACCTCATTGAAACCGAGGCACGCAGAGCTTGCCCGGAGCAAACTTAGGCACTACCCTGAGGCTCAGGGTGGCCTTGCGCTTTCCCAGGAGGAAGGAGGTCTGCGGGATTAACTCTCCTCCAGCGTGACAGGAACCCTGTTCCTCGGGTGAAAGTGCTCGTTTGCTACTCAAGCGTACCTCTGGAGGCTATAACCTGGGCAACTTCAAGGTTTGGCAAGCAGCCCCTGAGACACTACAATCCAAGCTTCCAAAGGGAAAAGGCTGCTTTTGTCGGCAGAGCCAACCAACTCTTTTTAGCACCCAGCATAAGTACCTGCAGTACGGGAGCTGCGAAGGGAAACAAACGGGACACACTGGGCACCTGAGAAGCTCCGCTCGACACTTGCAAGCAGCCTGTTTCTCTGGGGAAACATACTCGTTTCCTCCCCGGGCGTGCCTGCAGTGAGTAAAAGCTGGGCCTTCCTATGGTTTCGCAAACAGCTCCTAGGCTACAAGAATCCACATTTCCAAAGGGGAAAAGACTGCTTTTTGAAGTGGGCCACCTATCCTAGTTCACAGCAAACATGAGTCCCTGCAGTAGTGGAGCTGCCGAGGGAGAGCATGGCGAAACCCTGCCAACTTCGCTAAGTATCTTTTACTGTGCAGGCTTCGAACTGTGGCAAGATCCCTGAAGGAGGGCTGGCCTGAGCGAGGCCTAGTTGTCTCTACCTCTTCCGGGGGCCTAGCAGGGTAAAGGAGGAATTGTGCTCTTGCTCAGCTTGGACCTCACTTAGACGTCCTGCTAAACCAACGAGCCAGTCTGTGTGAGTTCCTGGATGGAAGGCTGAGCAGAGTGATTTTCTGAGTGCAGGTAGGGCCCTGGTCCTCACTGAGTCCCCGTTCCCCAGCTCATGAAACCGGCTCAGACTGTCTTCGTGAGCTGGGGCAAGCTGCGACCACCTAGGTTTCCAAAGGAAGACAGAGAGCAGTGTGCCGCCTTGGGTTCTGCATGCAAGAAGTGTTCCAAAGGGCCTACACGGCTGCTTGTTGCTCAGCAGGCAGAGAGGAGACGTGGGGGGATCTGTGTGGTAGCATGGGAAATGGTGCGGATGTCAGAGTGCTTGGAGTCCTGAAAGCTATCCTCGCGTTCCATTGAAGCACAACAACGATGGAGACCTCATGGAAACCGAGGAACGCAGAGTTTGCCCTGTGGAAACTTAGGCACTACCCTGAGGCTCAGGGTGGCCTTGCGCTTTCCCAGGAGGAACGAGGTCTGCGGGATTAACTCTCCTCCAGCGTGACAGGAACCCTGTTCCTCGGATGAAAGTGCTCGTTTGCTACTCAAGCGTACCTCTGGAGGCTATAACCTGGGCAACTTCAAGGTTTGGCAAGCAGCCCCTGAGACACTACAATCCAAGCTTCCAAAAGGAAAAGGCTGCTTTTGTCGGAAGAGCCACCTACCCTTGTTAGCCCCCAGCAAAGTACCTGCAGGATGTCAGCTGCGAAGGGAAACAAACGGGACACACTGGGCACCTGAGAAGCTCCGCTCGACACTTGCAAGCAGCCTGTTTCTCTGGGGAAACATACTCGTTTCCTCCCCGGGCGTGCCTGCCGTGAGTAGAAGCTGGGCCTTCCTAGGGTTTTGCAAACAGCTCCTAGGCTACAAGAATCCACATTTCCAAAGGGGAAAAGACTGCTTTTTGAAGTGGGCCACCTATCCTAGTTCACAGCAAACATGAGTCCCTGCAGTAGTGGAGCTGCCGAGGGAGAGCATGGCGAAACCCTGGCAACTTCGCTAAATAACTTTTACTGTGCTGGCTTCGAACTGTGGCAAGATCCCTGAAGGAGGGCTGGCCTGAGCGAGGCCTAGTTGGCTCTACCTCTTCCGTGGGCCTAGCAGGGTAAAGGAGGAAGTGTGTTCTTTGCTCAGCTTGGACCTCACTTAGACGTCCTGCTAAACCAACGAGCCAGTCGGTGTGAGCTCCTGGATGGAAGGCTGAGCAGAGTGATTTTCTGAGTGCAGGTAGGGCCCTGGTCCTCACTGAGTCCACTTTCCCCATCTCATGAGAGCGGCTCAGACTGTCTTGGTGAGCTGGGTAAGCTGCGACAACCTAGGTTTCCAAAGGAAGACAGAGAGCAGTGTGCCACCTTGGGCTCTGCATGCAAGAAGTGTTCTGAAGGGCCTACACGGCTGCTTGTTGCTCAGCAGGCAGAGAGGAGACGTGGGGGGGATCCGTGTGGTAGCATGGGAAACGGTGCGGAGGCCAGAGTGCTTGGAGTCCTGAAAGCTATCCTCGCGTTCCATTGAAGCACAACAACGGTGGAGACCTCATGGAAACCGAGGCACGCAGAGCTTGCCCGTTGGAAACTTAGGCACTACCCTGAGGCTCAGGGTGGCCTTACGCTTTCCCAGGAGGAAGGAGGTCTGCGGGATTAACTCTCCTCCAGCGTGAGAGGAACCCTGTTCTTCGGTAGAAAGTGCTCGTTTGCTACGCAAGCGTACCTGCGGAGGCTATAACCTGGGCAACTTCAAGGTTTGGCAAGCAGCCCCTTAGACACTACAATCCAAGCTTCCAAAGGGAAAAGGCTGCTTTTGTCGGCAGAGCCAACCAACTCTTGTTAGCACCCAGCATAAGTACCTGCAGTACGGGAGCTGCGAAGGGAAACAAACGGGACACACTGGGCACCTGAGAAGCTCCCCTCGACACTTGCAAGCAGCCTGTTTCTCTGGGGAAACATACTCGTTTCCTCCCCGGGCGTGCCTGCAGTGAGTAAAAGCTGGGCCTTCCTATGGTTTCGCAAACAGCTCCTAGGCTACAAGAATCCACATTTCCAAAGGGGAAAAGACTGCTTTTTGAAGTGGGCCACCTATCCTAGTTCACAGCAAACATGAGTCCCTGCAGTAGTGGAGCTGCCGAGGGAGAGCATGGTGAAACCCTGGCAACTTCGCTAAGTATCTTTTACTGTGCAGGCTTCGAAGTGTGGCAAGATCCCTGAAGGAGGGCTGGCCTGAGCGAGGCCTAGTTGGCTCTACCTCTTCCGTGGGCCTAGCAGGGTAAAGGAGGAAGTGTGTTCTTTGCTCAGCTTGGACCTCACTTAGACGTCCTGCTAAACCAACGAGCCAGTCGGTGTGAGCTCCTGGATGGAAGGCTGAGCAGAGTGATTTTCTGAGTGCAGGTAGGGCCCTGGTCCTCACTGAGTCCACGTTCCCCAGCTCATGAGACCGGCTCAGACTGTCTTCGTGAGCTGGGTAAGCTGCGACAACCTAGGTTTCCAAAGGAAGACAAAGAGCAGTGTGCCGCCTTGGGCTCTGCATGCAGAAGTGTTCTGAAGGGCCTACACGGCTGCTTGTTGCTCAGCAGGCAGAGAGGAGACGTGGGGGGGATCCGTGTGGTAGCATGGGAAACGGTGCGGAGGTCAGAGTGCTTGGAGTCCTGAAAGCTATCCTCGCGTTCCATTAAAGCACAACAACGGTGGAGACCTCATGGAAACCGAGGCACGCAGAGCTTGCCCATTGGAAACTTAGGCACTACCCTGAGGCTCAGGGTGGACTTGCGCTTTCCCAGGAGGAACGAGGTCTCCGGGATTAACTCTCCTCCAGCGTGACAGGAACCCTGTTCATCGGTAGAAAGTGCTCGTTTGCTACGCAAGCGTACCTGCGGAGGCTATAACCTGGGCAACTTCAAGGTTTGGCAAGCAGCCCCTGAGACACTACAATCCAAGCTTCCAAAGGGAAAAGGCTGCTTTTGCCGGCAGAGCCAACCAACTCTTGTTAGCACCCAGCATAAGTACCTGCAGTACGGGAGCTGCGAAGGGAAACAAACGGGACACACTGGGCACCTGAAAAGCTCCCCTCGACACTTGCAAGCAGCCTGTTTCTCTGGGGAAACATACTCGTTTCCTCCCCGGGCGTGCCTGCAGTGAGTAAAAGCTGGGCCTTCCTATGGTTTCGCAAACAGCTCCTAGGCTACAAGAATCCACATTTCCAAAGGGGAAAAGACTGCTTTTTGAAGTGGGCCACCTATCCTAGTTCACAGCAAAAATGAGTCCCTGCAGTAGTGGAGCTGCCGAGGGAGAGCATGGCGAAACCCTGCCAACTTCGCTAAGTATCTTTTACTGTGCAGGCTTCGAACTGTGGCAAGATCCCTGAAGGAGGGCTGGCCTGAGCGAGGCCTAGTTGTCTCTACCTCTTCCGGGGGCCTAGCAGGGTAAAGGAGGAATTGTGCTCTTGCTCAGCTTGGACCTCACTTAGACGTCCTGCTAAACCAACGAGCCAGTCGGTGTGAGTTCCTGGATGGAAGGCTGAGCAGAGTGATTTTCTGAGTGCAGGTAGGGCCCTGGTCCTCACTGAGTCCCCGTTCCCCAGCTCATGAAACCGGCTCAGACTGTCTTCGTGAGCTGGGGCAAGCTGCGACCACCTAGGTTTCCAAAGGAAGACAGAGAACAGTGTGCCGCCTTGGGTTCTGCATGCAAGAAGTGTTCCAAAGGGCCTACACGGCTGCTTGTTGCTCAGCAGGCAGAGAGGAGACGTGGGGGGATCTGTGTGGTAGCATGGGAAACGGTGCGGATGTCAGAGTGCTTGGAGTCCTGAAAGCTATCCTCGCGTTCCATTGAAGCACAACAACGATGGAGACCTCATGGAAACCGAGGAACGCAGAGTTTGCCCTGTGGAAACTTAGGCACTACCCTGAGGCTCAGGGTGGCCTTGCGCTTTCCCAGGAGGAACGAGGTCTGCGGGATTAACTCTCCTCCAGCGTGACAGGAACCCTGTTCCTCGGATGAAAGTGCTCGTTTGCTACTCAAGCGTACCTCTGGAGGCTATAACCTGGGCAACTTCAAGGTTTGGCAAGCAGCCCCTGAGACACTACAATCCAAGCTTCCAAAAGGAAAAGGCTGCTTTTGTCGGAAGAGCCACCTACCCTTGTTAGCCCCCAGCAAAGTACCTGCAGGATGTCAGCTGCGAAGGGAAACAAACGGGACACACTGGGCACCTGAGAAGCTCCGCTCGACACTTGCAAGCAGCCTGTTTCTCTGGGGAAACATACTCGTTTCCTCCCCGGGCGTGCCTGCCGTGAGTAGAAGCTGGGCCTTCCTAGGGTTTTGCAAACAGCTCCTAGGCTACAAGAATCCACATTTCCAAAGGGGAAAAGACTGCTTTTTGAAGTGGGCCACCTATCCTAGTTCACAGCAAACATGAGTCCCTGCAGTAGTGGAGCTGCCGAGGGAGAGCATGGCGAAACCCTGGCAACTTCGCTAAATAACTTTTACTGTGCAGGCTTCGAACTGTGGCAAGATCCCTGAAGGAGGGCTGGCCTGAGCGAGGCCTAGTTGGCTCTACCTCTTCCGTGGGCCTAGCAGGGTAAAGGAGGAAGTGTGTTCTTTGCTCAGCTTGGACCTCACTTAGACGTCCTGCTAAACCAACGAGCCAGTCGGTGTGAGCTCCTGGATGGAAGGCTGAGCAGAGTGATTTTCTGAGTGCAGGTAGGGCCCTGGTCCTCACTGAGTCCACTTTCCCCATCTCATGAGAGCGGCTCAGACTGTCTTGGTGAGCTGGGTAAGCTGCGACAACCTAGGTTTCCAAAGGAAGACAGAGAGCAGTGTGCCACCTTGGGCTCTGCATGCAAGAAGTGTTCTGAAGGGCCTACACGGCTGCTTGTTGCTCAGCAGGCAGAGAGGAGACGTGGGGGGGATCCGTGTGGTAGCATGGGAAACGGTGCGGAGGCCAGAGTGCTTGGAGTCCTGAAAGCTATCCTCGCGTTCCATTGAAGCACAACAACGGTGGAGACCTCATGGAAACCGAGGCACGCAGAGCTTGCCCGTTGGAAACTTAGGCACTACCCTGAGGCTCAGGGTGGCCTTACGCTTTCCCAGGAGGAAGGAGGTCTGCGGGATTAACTCTCCTCCAGCGTGAGAGGAACCCTGTTCTTCGGTAGAAAGTGCTCGTTTGCTACGCAAGCGTACCTGCGGAGGCTATAACCTGGGCAACTTCAAGGTTTGGCAAGCAGCCCCTGAGACACTACAATCCAAGCTTCCAAAGGGAAAAGGCTGCTTTTGTCGGCAGAGCCAACCAACTCTTGTTAGCACCCAGCATAAGTACCTGCAGTACGGGAGCTGCGAAGGGAAACAAACGGGACACACTGGGCACCTGAGAAGCTCCCCTCGACACTTGCAAGCAGCCTGTTTCTCTGGGGAAACATACTCGTTTCCTGCCCGGGCGTGCCTGCAGTGAGTAGAAGCTGGGACTTCCTATGGTTTCGCAAACAGCTACTAGGCTACAAGAATCCACATTTCCAAAGGGGAAAAGACTGCTTTTGGAAGCAGGGACACCTATCCTAGTTCAAAGCAAACATGAGTCCCTGCAGTAGTGGAGCTGCCGAGGGAGAGCATGGCGAAACCCTGCCAACTTCGCTAAGTATCTTTTACTGTGCAGGCTTCGAACTGTGGCAAGATCCCTGAAGGAGGGCTGGCCTGAGCGAGGCCTAGTTGTCTCTACCTCTTCCGGGGGCCTAGCAGGGTAAAGGAGGAATTGTGCTCTTGCTCAGCTTGGACCTCACTTAGACGTCCTGCTAAACCAACGAGCCAGTCGGTGTCAGTTCCTGGATGGAAGGCTGAGCAGAGTGATTTTCTGAGTGCAGGTAGGGCCCTGGTCCTCACTGAGTCCACTTTCCCCATCTCATGAGAGCGGCTCAGACTGTCTTGGTGAGCTGGGTAAGCTGCGACAACCTAGGTTTCCAAAGGAAGACAGAGAGCAGTGTGCCGCCTTGGGCTCTGCATGCAAGAAGTGTTCTGAAGGGCCTACACGGCTGCTTGTTGCTCAGCAGGCAGAGAGGAGACGTGGGGGGGATCCGTGTGGTAGCATGGGAAACGGTGCGGAGGTCAGAGTGCTTGGAGTCCTGAAAGCTATCCTCGCGTTCCATTGAAGCACAACAACGGTGGAGACCTCATGGAAACCGAGTCACGCAGAGCTTGCCCGTTGGAAACTTAGGCACTACCCTGAGGCTCAGGGTGGCCTGGCGCTTTCCCAGGAGGAACGAGGTCTGCGGGATTAACTCTCCTCCAGCGTGACAGGAACCCTGTTCTTCGGTAGAAAGTGCTCGTTTGCTACGCAAGCGTACCTGCGGAGGCTATAACCTGGGCAACTTCAAGGTTTGGCAAGCAGCCCCTGAGACACTACAATCCAAGCTTCCAAAGGGAAAAGGCTGCTTTTGTCGGCAGAGCCAACCAACTCTTGTTAGCACCCAGCATAAGTACCTGCAGTACGGGAGCTGCGAAGGGAAACAAACGGGACACACTGGGCACCTGAGAAGCTCTTCTCGACATTTGCAAGCAGCCTGTTTCTCTGGGGAAACATACTCGTTTCCTGCCCGGGCGTGCCTGCAGTGAGTAGAAGCTGGGACTTCCTAGGGTTTCGCAAACAGCTCCTAGGCTACAAAAATCCACATTTCCAAAGGGGAAAAGACTGCTTTTTGAAGCAGGGCCACCTATCCTAGTTCACAGCAAACATGAGTCCCTGCAGTAGTGGAGCTGCCGAGGGAGAGCATGGCGAAACCCTGGCAACTCCGCTAAGTATCTTTTACTGTGCAGGCTTCGAAGTGTAGCAAGATCCCTGAAGGAGGGCTGGCCTGAGCGAGGCCTAGTTGGCCCTACCTCTTCCGTGGGCCTAGCAGGGTAAAGGAGGAAGTGTTCTCTTTGCTCAGCTTGGACCTCACTTAGACGTCCTGCTAAACCAACGAGCCAGTCGGTGTGAGCTCCTGGATGGAAGGCTGAGCAGAGTGATTTTCTGAGTGCAGGTAGGGCCCTGGTCCTCACTGAGTCCACGTCTCCCAGCTCATGAGAACGGCTCAGACTGTCTTCGTGAGCTGGGGCAAGCTGCGACCACCTAGGTTTCCAAAGGAAGACAGAGAGCAGTGTGCCGCCTTGGGTTCTGCATGCAAGAAGTGTTCCGAAGGGCCTACACGGCTGCTTGTTGCTCAGCAGGCAGAGAGGAGACGTGGGGGGGATCCGTGTGGTAGCATGGGAAACGGTGCGGAGGCCAGAGTGCTTGGAGTCCTGAAAGCTATCCTCGCGTTCCATTGAAGCACAACAACGGTGGAGACCTCATTGAAACCGAGGCACGCAGAGCTTGCACGGAGCAAACTTAGGCACTACCCTGAGGCTCAGGGTGGCCTTGCGCTTTCCCAGGAGGAAGGAGGTCTGCGGGATTAACTCTCCTCCAGCGTGACAGGAACCCTGTTCCTCGGGTGAAAGTGCTCGTTTGCTACTCAAGCGTACCTCTGGAGGCTATAACCTGGGCAACTTCAAGGTTTGGCAAGCAGCCCCTGAGACACTACAATCCAAGCTTCCAAAAGGAAAAGGCTGCTTTTGTCGGAAGAGTCACCTACCCTTGTTAGCCCCCAGCATAAGTACCTGCAGGATGTCAGCTGCGAAGGGAAACAAACGGGACACACTGGGCACCTGAGAAGCTCCGCTCGACACTTGCAAGCAGCCTGTTTCTCTGGGGAAACATACTCGTTTCCTCCCCGGGCGTGCCTGCCGTGAGTAGAAGCTGGGCCTTCCTAGGGTTTTGCAAACAGCTCCGAGGCTACAAGAATCCACATTTCCAAAGGGGAAAAGACTGCTTTTGGAAGTGGGCCACCTATCCTAGTTCACAGCAAACATGAGTCCCTGCAGTAGTGGAGCTGCCGAGGGAGAGCATGGCGAAACCCTGGCAACTTCGCTAAATAACTTTTACTGTGCAGGCTTCGAACTGTGGCAAGATCCCTGAAGGAGGGCTGGCCTGAGCGAGGCCTAGTTGGCTCTACCTCTTCCGTGGGCCTAGCAGGGTAAAGGAGGAAGTGTGTTCTTTGCTCAGCTTGGACCTCACTTAGACGTCCTGCTAAACCAACGAGCCAGTCGGTGTGAGCTCCTGGATGGAAGGCTGAGCAGAGTGATTTTCTGAGTGCAGGTAGGGCCCTGGTCCTCACTGAGTCCACTTTCCCCATCTCATGAGAGCGGCTCAGACTGTTTTGGTGAGCTGGGTAAGCTGCGACAACCTAGGTTTCCAAAGGAAGACAGAGAGCAGTGTGCCGCCTTGGGTTCTGCATGCAAGAAGTGTTCCAAAGGGCCTACACGGCTGCTTGTTGCTCAGCAGGCAGAGAGGAGACGTGGGGGGATCTGTGTGGTAGCATGGGAAATGGTGCGGAGGTCAGAGTGCTTGGAGTCCTGAAAGCTATCCTCGCGTTCCATTGAAGCACAACAACAATGGAGACCTCATGGAAACCGAGGCACGCAGAGCTTGCCCTGTGGAAACTTAGGCACTACCCTGAGGCTCAGGGTGGCCTTGCGCTTTCCCAGGAGGAAGGAGGTCTGCGAGATTAACTCTCCTCCAGCGTGACAGGAACCCTGTTCCTCGGGTGAAAGTGCTCGTTTGCTACTCAAGCGTACCTCTGGAGGCTATAACCTGGGCACTTCAAGGTTTGGCAAGCAGCCCCTGAGACACTACAATCCAAGCTTCCAAAAGGAAAAGGCTGCTTTTGTCGGAAGAGCCACCTACCCTTGTTAGCCCCCAGCATAAGTACCTGCAGGATGTCAGCTGCGAAGGGAAACAAACGGGAAACACTGGGCACCTGAGAAGCTCCCCTCGACACTTGCAAGCAGCCTGTTTCTTTCGGGAAACATACTCGTTTCCTGCCCGGGCGTGCCTGCAGTGAGTAGAAGCTGGGCCTTCCTAGGGTTTCGCAAACAGCTCCGAGGCTCAAAGAATCCACATTTCCAAAGGGGAAAAGACTGCTTTTTGAAGTGGGCCACCTATCGTTCACAGCAAACGTGAGTCCCTGCAGTAGTGGAGCTGCCGAGGGAGAGCATGGTGAAACCCTGGCAACTTCGCTAAATATCTTTTACTGTGCAGGCTTCGAAGTGTGGCAAGATCCCTGAAGGAGGGCTGGCCTGAGCGAGGCCTAGTTGGCTCTACCTCTTCCGTGGGCCTAGCAGGGTAAAGGAGGAAGTGTGTTCTTTCCTCAGCTTGGACCTCACTTAGACCTCCTGCTAAACCAACGAGCCAGTCGGTGTGAGCTCCTGGATGGAAGGCTGAGCAGAGTGATTTTCTGAGTGCAGGTAGGGCCCTGGTCCTCACTGAGTCCACGTCTCCCAGCTCATGAGAACGGCTCAGACTGTCTTCGTGAGCTGGGGCAAGCTGCGACCACCTAGGTTTCCAAAGGAAGACAGAGAGCAGTGTGCCGCCTTGGGTTCTGCATGCAAGAAGTGTTCCGAAGGGCCTACACGGCTGCTTGTTGCTCAGCAGGCAGAGAGGAGACGTGGGGGGGATCTGTGTGGTAGCATGGGAAATGGTGCGGAGGTCAGAGTGCTTGGAGTCCTGAAAGCTATCCTCGCGTTCCATTGAAGCACAACAACGGTGGAGACCTCATGGAAACCGAGTCACGCAGAGCTTGCCCGTTGAAAACTTAGGCACTACCCTGAGGCTCAGGGTGGCCTTGCGCTTTCCCAGGAGGAACGAGGTCTGCGGGATTAACTCTCCTCCAGCGTGACAGGAACCCTGTTCTTCGGTAGAAAGTGCTCGTTTGCTACGCTAGCGTACCTGCGGAGGCTATAACCTGGGCAACTTCAAGGTTTGGCAAGCAGCCCCTGAGACACTACAATCCAAGCTTCCAAAGGGAAAAGGCTGCTTTTGTCGGCAGAGCCAACCAACTCTTGTTAGCACCCAGCATAAGTACCTGCAGTACGGGAGCTGCGAAGGGAAACAAACGGGACACACTGGGCACCTGAGAAGCTCTTCTCGACACTTGCAAGCAGCCTGTTTCTCTGGGGAAACATACTCGTTTCCTGCCCGGGCGTGCCTGCAGTGAGTAGAAGCTGGGACTTCCTAGGGTTTCGCAAACAGCTCCTAGGCTACAAAAATCCACATTTCCAAAGGGGAAAAGACTGCTTTTTGAAGCAGGGCCACCTATCCTAGTTCACAGCAAACATGAGTCCCTGCAGTAGTGGAGCTGCCGAGGGAGAGCATGGCGAAACCCTGGCAACTCCGCTAAGTATCTTTTACTGTGCAGGCTTCGAAGTGTAGCAAGATCCCTGAAGGAGGGCTGGCCTGAGCGAGGCCTAGTTGGCCCTACCTCTTCCGTGGGCCTAGCAGGGTAAAGGAGGAAGTGTGCTCTTTGCTCAGCTTGGACCTCACTTAGACGTCCTGCTAAACCAAGGAGCCAGTCGGTTTGAGCTCCTGGATGGAACGCTGAGCAGAGTGATTTTCAGAGTGCAGGTAGGGCCCTGGTCCTCACTGAGTCCACTTTCCCCATCTCATGAGAGCTGCTCAGACTGTCTTGGTGAGCTGGGTAAGCTGCGACAACCTAGGTTTCCAAAGGAAGACAGAGAGCAGTGTGCCGCCTTGGGCTCTGCATGCAAGAAGGGTTCTGAAGGGCCTACACGGCTGCTTGTTGCTCAGCAGGCAGAGAGGAGACGTGGGGGGGATCCGTGTGGTAGCATGGGAAACGGTGCGGAGGTCAGAGTGCTTGGAGTCCTGAAAGCTATCCTCGCGTTCCATTGAAGCACAACAACGGTGGAGACCTCATGGAAACCGAGGCACGCAGAGCTTGCCCGTTGGAAACTTAGGCACTACCCTGAGGCTCAGGGTGGCCTTGCGCTTTCCCAGGAGGAAGGAGGTCTGCGGGATTAACTCTCCTCCAGCTTGACAGGAACCCTGTTCTTCGGTAGAAAGTGCTCGTTTGCTACGCAAGCGTACCTGCGGAGGCTATAACCTGGGCAACTTCAAGGTTTGGCAAGCAGCCCCTGAGACACTACAATCCAAGCTTCCAAAGGGAAAAGGCTGCTTTTGTCGGCAGAGCCAACCAACTCTTGTTAGCACCCAGCATAAGTACCTGCAGTACGGGAGCTGCGAAGGGAAACAAACGGGAAACACTGGGCACCTGAGAAGCTCCCCTCGACACTTGCAAGCAGCCTGTTTCTCTGGGGAAACATACTCGTTTCCTCCCCGGGCGTGCCTGCCGTGAGTAGTAGCTGGGCCTTCCTAGGGTTTTGCAAACAGCTCCTATGCTACAAGAATCCACATTTCCAAAGGGGAAAAGACTGCTTTTTGAAGTGGGCCACCTATCCTAGTTCACAGCAAACATGAGTCCCTGCAGTAGTGGAGCTGCCGAGGGAGAGCATGGTGAAACCCTGGCAACTTCGCTAAGTATCTTTTACTGTGCAGGCTTCGAAGTGTGGCAAGATCCCTGAAGGAGGGCTGGCCTGAGCGAGGCCTAGTTGGCTCTACCTCTTCCGTGGGCCTAGCAGGGTAAAGGAGGAAGTGTGTTCTTTGCTCAGCTTGGACCTCACTTAGACGTCCTGCTAAACCAACGAGCCAGTCGGTGTGAGCTCCTGGATGGAAGGCTGAGCAGAGTGATTTTCTGAGTGCAGGTAGGGCCCTGGTCCTCACTGAGTCCCCGTTCCCCAGCTCATGAAACCGGCTCAGACTGTCTTCGTGAGCTGGGTAAGCTCCGACAACCTAGGTTTCCAAAGGAAGACAGAGAGCAGTGTGCCGCCTTGGGCTCTGCATGCAAGAAGTGGTCTGAAGGGCCTACACGGCTGCTTGTTGCTCAGCAGGCAGAGAGGAGACGTGGGAGGGATCCGTGTGGTAACATGGGAAACGGTGCGGAGGCCAGAGTGCTTGGAGTCCTGAAAGCTATCCTCGCGTTCCACTGAAGCACAACAACGGTGGAGACCTCATGGAAACCGAGGCACGCAGAGCTTGCACGGAGCAAACTTAGGCACTACCCTGAGGCTCAGGGTGGCCTTGCGCTTTCCCAGGAGGAACGAGGTCTGCAGGATTAACTCTCCTGTAGCGTGATAGGAACGCTGTTCATCGGGTGAAAGTGCTCGTTTGCTACGCAAGCGTACCTACGGAGGCTATAACCTGGTCAACTTCAAGTTTTGGCAAGCAGCCCCTGAGACACTACAATCCAAGCTTCCAAAGGGAAAAGGCTGCTTTTGTCGGCAGAGCCAACGAACCCTTGTTAGCACCCAGCATAAGTACCTGCAGTACGGGAGCTGCGAAGGGAAACAAACGGGACACACTGGGCACCTGAGAAGCTCCCCTCGACACTTGCAAGCAGCCTGTTTCTCTGGGGAAACATACTCGTTTCCTCCCCGGGCGTGCCTGCAGTGAGTAAAAGCTGGGCCTTTCTATGGTTTCGCAAACAGCTCCTAGGCTACAAGAATCCACCTTTCCAAAGGGGAAAAGACTGCTTTTTGAAGTGGGCCACCTATCCTAGTTCACAGCAAACATGAGTCCCTGCAGTAGTGGAGCTGCCGAGGGAGAGCATGGTGAAACCCTGGCAACTTCGCTAAGTATCTTTTACTGTGCAGGCTTCGAACTGTGGCAAGATCCCTGAAGGAGGGCTGGCCTGAGCGAGGCCTAGTTGGCTCTACCTCTTCCGTGGGCCTAGCAGGGTAAAGGAGGAAGTGTGTTCTTTGCTCAGCTTGGACCTCACTTAGACGTCCTGCTAAACCAACGAGCCAGTCGGTGTGAGCTCCTGGATGGAAGGCTGAGCAGAGTGATTTTCTGAGTGCAGGTAGGGCCCTGGTCCTCACTGAGTCCACGTTCCCCAGCTCATGAGACCGGCTCAGACTGTCTTGGTGAGCTGGGTAAGCTGCGACAACCTAGGTTTCCAAAGGAAGACAGAGAGCAGTGTGCCGCCTTGGCCTCTGCATGCAGAAGTGTTCTGAAGGGCCTACACGGCTGCTTGTTGCTCAGCAGGCAGAGAGGAGACGTGGGGGGGATCCGTGTGGTAGCATGGGAAACGGGGCGGAGGTCAGAGTGCTTGGAGTCCTGAAAGCTATCCTCGCGTTCCATTAAAGCACAACAACGGTGGAGACTTCATGGAAACAGAGGCACGCAGAGCTTGCCCGTTGGAAACTTAGGCACTACCCTGAGGCTCAGGGTGGACTTGCGCTTTCCCAGGAGGAACGAGGTCTGCGGGATTAACTCTCCTCCAGCGTGACAGGAACCCTGTTCATCGGTAGAAAGTGCTCGTTTGCTACGCAAGCGTACCTGCGGAGGCTATAACCTGGGCAACTTCAAGGTTTGGCAAGCAGCCCCTGAGACACTACAATCCAAGCTTCCAAAGGGAAAAGGCTGCTTTTGTCGGCAGAGCCAACCAACCCTTGTTAGCACCCAGCATAAGTACCTGCAGTACGGGAGCTGCGAAGGGAAACAAACGGGAAACACTGGGCACCTGAGAAGCTCCCCTCGACACTTGCAAGCAGCCTGTTTCTTTCGGGAAACATACTCGTTTCCTGCCCGGGCGTGCCTGCAGTGAGTAGAAGCTGGGCCTTCCTAGGGTTTCGCAAACAGCTCCGAGGCTCAAAGAATCCACATTTCCAAAGGGGAAAAGACTGCTTTTTGAAGTGGGCCACCTATCCTCGTTCACAGCAAACATGAGTCCCTGCAGTAGTGGAGCTGCCGAGGGAGAGCATGGTGAAACCCTGGCAACTTCGCTAAATATCTTTTACTCTGCAGGCTTCGAAGTGTGGCAAGATCCCTGAAGGAGGGCGGGCCTGAGCGAGGCCTAGTTGGCTCTACCTCTTCCGTGGGCCTAGCAGGGTAAAGGAGGAAGTGTGTTCTTTGCTCAGCTTGGACCTCACTTAGACCTCCTGCTAAACCAACGAGCCAGTCGGTGTGAGCTCCTGGATGGAAGGCTGAGCAGAGTGATTTTCTGAGTGCAGGTAGGGCCCTGGTCCTCACTGAGTCCACGTCTCCCAGCTCATGAGAACGGCTCAGACTGTCTTCGTGAGCTGGGGCAAGCTGCGACCACCTAGGTTTCCAAAGGAAGACAGAGAGCAGTGTGCCGCCTTGGGTTCTGCATGCAAGAAGTGTTCCGAAGGGCCTACACGGCTGCTTGTTGCTCAGCAGGCAGAGAGGAGACGTGGGGGGATCTGTGTGGTAGCATGGGAAATGGTGCGGAGGTCAGAGTGCTTGGAGTCCTGAAAGCTATCCTCGCGTTCCATTGAAGCACAACAACGGTGGAGACCTCATGGAAACCGAGTCACGCAGAGCTTGCCCGTTGGAAACTTAGGCACTACCCTGAGGCTCAGGGTGGACTTGCGCTTTCCCAGGAGGAACGAGGTCTGCGGGATTAACTCTCCTCCAGCGTGACAGGAACCCTGTTCTTCGGTAGAAAGTGCTCGTTTGCTACGCTAGCGTACCTGCGGAGGCTATAACCTGGGCAACTTCAAGGTTTGGCAAGCAGCCCCTGAGACACTACAATCCAAGCTTCCAAAGGGAAAAGGCTGCTTTTGTCGGCAGAGCCAACCAACTCTTGTTAGCACCCAGCATAAGTACCTGCAGTACGGGAGCTGCGAAGGGAAACAAACGGGACACACTGGGCACCTGAGAAGCTCTTCTCGACACTTGCAAGCAGCCTGTTTCTCTGGGGAAACATACTCGTTTCCTGCCCGGGCGTGCCTGCAGTGAGTAGAAGCTGGGACTTCCTAGGGTTTCGCAAACAGCTCCTAGGCTACAAAAATCCACATTTCCAAAGGGGAAAAGACTGCTTTTTGAAGCAGGGCCACCTATCCTAGTTCACAGCAAACATGAGTCCCTGCAGTAGTGGAGCTGCCGAGGGAGAGCATGGCGAAACCCTGGCAACTCCGCTAAGTATCTTTTACTGGGCAGGCTTCGAAGTGTAGCAAGATCCCTGAAGGAGGGCTGGCCTGAGCGAGGCCTAGTTGGCCCTACCTCTTCCGTGGGCCTAGCAGGGTAAAGGAGGAAGTGTGCTCTTTGCTCAGCTTGGACCTCACTTAGACGTCCTGCTAAACCAACGAGCCAGTCGGTTTGAGCTCCTGGATGGAACGCTGAGCAGAGTGATTTTCTGAGTGCAGGTAGGGCCCTGGTCCTCACTGAGTCCACTTTCCCCATCTCATGAGAGCGGCTCAGACTGTCTTGGTGAGCTGGGTAAGCTGCGACAACCTAGGTTTCCAAAGGAAGACAGAGAGCAGTGTGCCGCCTTGGGCTCTGCATGCAAGAAGGGTTCTGAAGGGCCTACACGGCTGCTTGTTGCTCAGCAGGCAGAGAGGAGACGTGGGGGGGATCCGTGTGGTAGCATGGGAAACGGTGCGGAGGTCAGAGTGCTTGGAGTCCTGAAAGCTATCCTCGCGTTCCATTGAAGCACAACAACGGTGGAGACCTCATGGAAACCGAGGCACGCAGAGCTTGCCCGTTGGAAACTTAGGCACTACCCTGAGGCTCAGGGTGGCCTTGCGCTTTCCCAGGAGGAACGAGGTCTGCGGGTTTAACTCTCCTCCAGCGTGACAGGAACCCTGTTCTTCGGTAGAAAGTGCTCGTTTGCTACGCAAGCGTACCTGCGGAGGCTATAACCTGGGCAACTTCAAGGTTTGGCAAGCAGCCCCTGAGACACTACAATCCAAGCTTCCAAAGGGAAAAGGCTGCTTTTGTCGGCAGAGCCAACCAACTCTTGTTAGCACCCAGCATAAGTACCTGCAGTACGGGAGCTGCGAAGGGAAACAAACGGGAAACACTGGGCACCTGAGAAGCTCCCCTCGACACTTGCAAGCAGCCTGTTTCTCTGGGGAAACATACTCGTTTCCTCCCCTGGCGTGCCTGCCGTGAGTAGTAGCTGGGCCTTCCTAGGGTTTTGCAAACAGCTCCGAGGCTACAAGAATCCACCTTTCCAAAGGGGAAAAGACTGCTTTTTGAAGTGGGCCACCTATCCTAGTTCACAGCAAACATGAGTCCCTGCAGTAGTGGAGCTGCCGAGGGAGAGCATGGTGAAACCCTGGCAACTTCGCTAAGTATCTTTTACTGTGCAGGCTTCGAAGTGTGGCAAGATACCTGAAGGAGGGCTGGCCTGAGCGAGGCCTAGTTGGCTCTACCTCTTCCGTGGGCCTAGCAGGGTAAAGGAGGAAGTGTGTTCTTTGCTCAGCTTGGACCTCACTTAGACGTCCTGCTAAACCAACGAGCCAGTCGGTGTGAGCTCCTGGATGGAAGGCTGAGCAGAGTGATTTTCTGAGTGCAGGTAGGGCCCTGGTCCTCACTGAGTCCCCGTTCCCCAGCTCATGAAACCGGCTCAGACTGTCTTCGTGAGCTGGGTAAGCTCCGACAACCTAGGTTTCCAAAGGAAGACAGAGAGCAGTGTGCCGCCTTGGGCTCTGCATGCAAGAAGTGGTCTGAAGGGCCTACACGGCTGCTTGTTGCTCAGCAGGCAGAGAGGAGACGTGGGAGGGATCCGTGTGGTAACATGGGAAACGGTGCGGAGGCCAGAGTGCTTGGAGTCCTGAAAGCTATCCTCGCGTTCCACTGAAGCACAACAACGGTGGAGACCTCATGGAAACCGAGGCACGCAGAGCTTGCACGGAGCAAACTTAGGCACTACCCTGAGGCTCAGGGTGGCCTTGCGCTTTCCCAGGAGGAACGAGGTCTGCAGGATTAACTCTCCTGTAGCGTGATAGGAACGCTGTTCATCGGGTGAAAGTGCTCGTTTGCTACGCAAGCGTACCTACGGAGGCTATAACCTGGTCAACTTCAAGTTTTGGCAAGCAGCCCCTGAGACACTACAATCCAAGCTTCCAAAGGGAAAAGGCTGCTTTTGTCGGCAGAGCCAACGAACCCTTGTTAGCACCCAGCATAAGTACCTGCAGTACGGGAGCTGCGAAGGGAAACAAACGGGACACACTGGGCACCTGAGAAGCTCCCCTCGACACTTGCAAGCAGCCTGTTTCTCTGGGGAAACATACTCGTTTCCTCCCCGGGCGTGCCTGCAGTGAGTAAAAGCTGGGCCTTTCTATGGTTTCGCAAACAGCTCCTAGGCTACAAGAATCCACCTTTCCAAAGGGGAAAAGACTGCTTTTTGAAGTGGGCCACCTATCCTAGTTCACAGCAAACATGAGTCCCTGCAGTAGTGGAGCTGCCGAGGGAGAGCATGGTGAAACCCTGGCAACTTCGCTAAGTATCTTTTACTGTGCAGGCTTCGAAGTGTGGCAAGATCCCTGAAGGAGGGCTGGCCTGAGCGAGGCCTAGTTGGCTCTACCTCTTCCGTGGGCCTAGCAGGGTAAAGGAGGAAGTGTGTTCTTTGCTCAGCTTGGACCTCACTTAGACGTCCTGCTAAACCAACGAGCCAGTCGGTGTGAGCTCCTGGATGGAAGGCTGAGCAGAGTGATTTTCTGAGTGCAGGTAGGGCCCTGGTCCTACTGAGTCCACGTTCCCCAGCTCATGAGACCGGCTCAGACTGTCTTCGTGAGCTGGGTAAGCTGCGACAACCTAGGTTTCCAAAGGAAGACAGAGAGCAGTGTGCCGCCTTGGCCTCTGCATGCAGAAGTGTTCTGAAGGGCCTACACGGCTGCTTGTTGCTCAGCAGGCAGAGAGGAGACGTGGGGGGGATCCGTGTGGTAGCATGGGAAACGGTGCGGAGGTCAGAGTGCTTGGAGTCCTGAAAGCTATCCTCGCGTTCCATTAAAGCACAACAACGGTGGAGACCTCATGGAAACCGAGTCACGCAGAGCTTGCCCGTTGGAAACTTAGGCACTACCCTGAGGCTCAGGGTGGCCTGGCGCTTTCCCAGGAGGAACGAGGTCTGCGGGATTAACTCTCCTCCAGCGTGACAGGAACCCTGTTCTTCGGTAGAAAGTGCTCGTTTGCTACGCAAGCGTACCTGCGGAGGCTATAACCTGGGCAACTTCAAGGTTTGGCAAGCAGCCCCTGAGACACTACAATCCAAGCTTCCAAAGGGAAAAGGCTGCTTTTGTCGGCAGAGCCAACCAACTCTTGTTAGCACCCAGCATAAGTACCTGCAGTACGGGAGCTGCGAAGGGAAACAAACGGGACACACTGGGCACCTGAGAAGCTCTTCTCAACACTTGCAAGCAGCCTGTTTCTCTGGGGAAACATACTCGTTTCCTGCCCGGGCGTGCCTGCAGTGAGTAGAAGCTGGGACTTCCTAGGGTTTCGCAAACAGCTCCTAGGCTACAAAAATCCACTATTCCAAAGGGGAAAAGACTGCTTTTTGAAGCAGGGCCACCTATCCTAGTTCACAGCAAACATGAGTCCCTGCAGTAGTGGAGCTGCCGAGGGAGAGCATGGCGAAACCCTGGCAACTCCGCTAAGTATCTTTTACTGTGCAGGCTTCGAAGTGTAGCAAGATCCCTGAAGGAGGGCTGGCCTGAGCGAGGCCTAGTTGGCCCTACCTCTTCCGTGGGCCTAGCAGGGTAAAGGAGGAAGTGTGCTCTTTGCTCAGCTTGGACCTCACTTAGACGTCCTGCTAAACCAACGAGCCAGTCGGTGTGAGCTCCTGGATGGAACGCTGAGCAGAGTGATTTTCTGAGTGCAGGTAGGGCCCTCGTCCTCACTGAGTCCACGTCTCCCAGCTCATGAGAACGGCTCAGACTGTCTTCGTGAGCTGGGGCAAGCTGCGACCACCTAGGTTTCCAAAGGAAGACAGAGAGCAGTGTGCCGCCTTGGGTTCTGCATGCAAGAAGTTTTCCGAAGGGCCTACACGGCTGCTTCTTGCTCAGCAGGCAGAGAGGAGACGTGGGGGGGATCCGTTTGGTAGCATGGGAAACGGTGCGGAGGCCAGAGTGCTTGGAGTCCTGAAAGCTATCCTCGCGTTCCATTGAAGCACAACAACGGTGGAGACCTCATGGAAACCGAGGCACGCAGAGCTTGCCCGTTGGAAACTTAGGCACTACCCTGAGGCTCAGGGTGGCCTTGCGCTTTCCCAGGAGGAAGGAGGTCTGCGGGATTAACTCTCCTCCAGCTTGACAGGAACCCTGTTCTTCGGTAGAAAGTGCTCGTTTGCTACGCAAGCGTACCTGCGGAGGCTATAACCTGGGCAACTTCAAGGTTTGGCAAGCAGCCCCTGAGACACTACAATCCAAGCTTCCAAAGGGAAAAGGCTGCTTTTGTCGGCAGAGCCAACCAACTCTTGTTAGCACCCAGCATAAGTACCTGCAGTACGGGAGCTGCGAAGGGAAACAAACGGGAAACACTGGGCACCTGAGAAGCTCCCCTCGACACTTGCAAGCAGCCTGTTTCTCTGGGGAAACATACTCGTTTCCTCCCCGGGCGTGCCTGCCGTGATTAGTAGCTGGGCCTTCCTAGGGTTTTGCAAACAGCTCCGAGGCTACAAGAATCCACCTTTCCAAAGGGGAAAAGACTGCTTTTTGAAGTGGGCCACCTATCCTAGTTCACAGCAAACATGAGTCCCTGCAGTAGTGGAGCTGCCGAGGGAGAGCATGGCGAAACCCTGGCAACTCCGCTAAGTATCTTTTACTGTGCAGGCTTCGAAGTGTAGCAAGATCCCTGAAGGAGGGCTGGCCTGAGCGAGGCCTAGTTGGCCCTACCTCTTCCGTGGGCCTAGCAGGGTAAAGGAGGAAGTGTGCTCTTTGCTCAGCTTGGACCTCACTTAGACGTCCTGCTAAACCAACGAGCCAGTCGGTGTGAGCTCCTGGATGGAAGGCTGAGCAGAGTGATTTTCTGAGTGCAGGTAGGGCCCTGGTCCTCACTGAGTCCACGTCTCCCAGCTCATGAGAACGGCTCAGACTGTCTTCGTGAGCTGGGGCAAGCTGCGACCACCTAGGTTTCCAAAGGAAGACAGAGAGCAGTGTGCCGCCTTGGGTTCTGCATGCAAGAAGTGTTCCGAAGGGCCTACACGGCTGCTTGTTGCTCAGCAGGCAGAGAGGAGACGTGGGGGGATCTGTGTGGTAGCATGGGAAATGGTGCGGAGGTCAGAGTGCTTGGAGTCCTGAAAGCTATCCTCGCGTTCCATTGAAGCACAACAACGATGGAGACCTCATGGAAACCGAGGCACGCAGAGCTTGCCCTGTGGAAACTTAGGCACTACCCTGAGGCTCAGGGTGGCCTTGCGCTTTCCCAGGAGGAAGGAGGTCTGCGAGATTAACTCTCCTCCAGCGTGACAGGAACCCTGTTCCTCGGGTGAAAGTGCTCGTTTGCTACTCAAGCGTACCTGCGGAGGCTATAACCTGGGCACTTCAAGGTTTGGCAAGCAGCCCCTGAGACACTACAATCCAAGCTTCCAAAAGGAAAAGGCTGCTTTTGTCGGAAGAGCCACCTACCCTTGTTAGCCCCCAGCATAAGTACCTGCAGGATGTCAGCTGCGAAGGGAAACAAACGGGACACACTGGGCACCTGAGAAGCTCCGCTCGACACTTGCAAGCAGCCTGTTTCTCTGGGGAAACATACTCGTTTCCTCCCCGGGCGTGCCTGCCGTGAGTAGAAGCTGGGCCTTCCTAGGGTTTTGCAAACAGCTCCGAGGCTACAAGAATCCACATTTCCAAAGGGGAAAAGACTGCTTTTGGAAGTGGGCCACCTATCCTAGTTCACAGCAAACATGAGTCCCTGCAGTAGTGGAGCTGCCGAGGGAGAATGGCGAAACCCTGGCAACTTCGCTAAATAACTTTTACTGTGCAGGCTTCGAACTGTGGCAAGATCCCTGAAGGAGGGCTGGCCTGAGCGAGGCCTAGTTGGCTCTACCTCTTCCGTGGGCCTAGCAGGGTAAAGGAGGAAGTGTGTTCTTTGCTCAGCTTGGACCTCACTTAGACGTCTTGCTAAACCAACGAGCCAGTCGGTGTGAGCTCCTGGATGGAAGGCTGAGCAGAGTGATTTTCTGAGTGCAGGTAGGGCCCTGGTCCTCACTGAGTCCCCGTTCCCCAGCTCATGAGACCGGCTCAGACTGTCTTCCTGAGCTGGGGCAAGCTGCGACCACCTAGGTTTCCAAAGGAAGACAGAGAGCAGTGTGCCGCCTTGGGTTCTGCATGCAAGAAGTGTTCCGAAGGGCCTACACGGCTGCTTGTTGCTCAGCAGGCAGAGAGGAGACGTGGGGGGATCTGTGTGGTAGCATGGGAAATGGTGCGGAGGTCAGAGTGCTTGGAGTCCTGAAAGCTATCCTCGCGTTCCATTGAAGCACAACAACGGTGGAGACCTCATGGAAACCGAGTCACGCAGAGCTTGCCCGTTGGAAACTTAGGCACTACCCTGAGGCTCAGGGTGGCCTTGCGCTTTCCCAGGAGGAACGAGGTCTGCGGGATTAACTCTCCTCCAGCGTGACAGGAACCCTGTTCTTCGGTAGAAAGTGCTCGTTTGCTACGCAAGCGTACCTGCGGAGGCTATAACCTGGGCAACTTCAAGGTTTGGCAAGCAGCCCCTGAGACACTACAATCCAAGCTTCCAAAGGGAAAAGGCTGCTTTTGTCGGCAGAGCCAACCAACTCTTGTTAGCACCCAGCATAAGTACCTGCAGTACGGGAGCTGCGAAGGGAAACAAACGGGACACACTGGGCACCTGAGAAGCTCTTCTCGACACTTGCAAGCAGCCTGTTTCTCTGGGGAAACATACTCGTTTCCTCCCCGGGCGTGCCTGCCGTGAGTAGAAGCTGGGACTTCCTAGGGTTTTGCAAACAGCTCCGAGGCTACAAGAATCCACATTTCCAAAGGGGAAAAGACTGCTTTTGGAAGTGGGCCACCTATCCTAGTTCACAGCAAACATGAGTCCCTGCAGTAGTGGAGCTGCCGAGGGAGAGCATGGCGAAACCCTGGCAACTTCGCTAAATAACTTTTACTGTGCAGGCTTCGAACTGTGGCAAGATCCCTGAAGGAGGGCTGGCCTGAGCGAGGCCTAGTTGGCTCTACCTCTTCCGTGGGCCTAGCAGGGTAAAGGAGGAAGTGTGTTCTTTGCTCAGCTTGGACCTCACTTAGACGTCCTGCTAAACCAACGAGCCAGTCGGTGTGAGCTCCTGGATGGAAGGCTGAGCAGAGTGATTTTCTGAGTGCAGGTAGGGCCCTGGTCCTACTGAGTCCACGTTCCCCAGCTCATGAGACCGGCTCAGACTGTCTTCGTGAGCTGGGTAAGCTGCGACAACCTAGGTTTCCAAAGGAAGACAGAGAGCAGTGTGCCGCCTTGGCCTCTGCATGCAGAAGTGTTCTGAAGGGCCTACACGGCTGCTTGTTGCTCAGCAGGCAGAGAGGAGACGTGGGGGGGATCCGTGTGGTAGCATGGGAAACGGTGCGGAGGTCAGAGTGCTTGGAGTCCTGAAAGCTATCCTCGCGTTCCATTAAAGCACAACAACGGTGGAGACCTCATGGAAACCGAGGCACGCAGAGCTTGCCCGTTGGAAACTTAGGCACTACCCTGAGGCTCAGGGTGGACTTGCGCTTTCCCAGGAGGAACGAGGTCTGCGGGATTAACTCTCCTCCAGCGTGACAGGAACCCTGTTCATCGGTAGAAAGTGCTCGTTTGCTACGCAAGCGTACCTGCGGAGGCTATAACCTGGGCAACTTCAAGGTTTGGCAAGCAGCCCCTGAGACACTACAATCCAAGCTTCCAAAGGGAAAAGGCTGCTTTTGTCGGCAGAGCCAACCAACCCTTGTTAGCACCCAGCATAAGTACCTGCAGTACGGGAGCTGCGAAGGGAAACAAACGGGAAACACTGGGCACCTGAGAAGCTCCCCTCGACACTTGCAAGCAGCCTGTTTCTTTCGGGAAACATACTCGTTTCCTGCCCGGGCGTGCCTGCAGTGAGTAGAAGCTGGGCCTTCCTAGGGTTTTGCAAACAGCTCCGAGGCTACAAGAATCCACATTTCCAAAGGGGAAAAGACTGCTTTTGGAAGTGGGCCACCTATCCTAGTTCACAGCAAACATGAGTCCCTGCAGTAGTGGAGCTGCCGAGGGAGAATGGCGAAACCCTGGCAACTTCGCTAAATAACTTTTACTGTGCAGGCTTCGAACTGTGGCAAGATCCCTGAAGGAGGGCTGGCCTGAGCGACGCCTAGTTGGCCCTACCTCTTCCGTGGGCCTAGCAGGGTAAAGGAGGAAGTGTGTTCTTTGCTCAGCTTGGACCTCACTTAGACGTCTTGCTAAACCAACGAGCCAGTCGGTGTGAGCTCCTGGATGGAAGGCTGAGCAGAGTGATTTTCTGAGTGCAGATAGGGCCCTGGTCCTCACTGAGTCCACGTTCCCCAGCTCATGAGACCGGCTCAGACTGTCTTGGTGAGCTGGGTAAGCTGCGACAACCTAGGTTTCCAAAGGAAGACAGAGAGCAGTGTGCCGCCTTGGGCTCTGCATGCAGAAGTGTTCCGAAGGGCCTACACGGCTGCTTGTTGCTCAGCAGGCAGAGAGGAGACGTGGGGGGGATCCGTGTGGTAGCATGGGAAACGGTGCGGAGGTCAGAGTGCTTGGAGTACTGAAAGCTATCCTCGCGTTCCATTAAAGCACAACAACGATGGAGACTTCATGGAAACCGAGGCACGCAGAGCTTGCCCGTTGGAAACTTAGGCACTACCCTGAGGCTCAGGGTGGACTTGCGCTTTCCCAGGAGGAACGAGTTCTGCGGGATTAACTCTCCTCCAGCGTGACAGGAACCCTGTTCATCGGTAGAAAGTGCTCGTTTGCTACGCAAGCGTACCTGCGGAGGCTATAACCTGGGCAACTTCAAGGTTTGGCAAGCAGCCCCTGAGACACTACAATCCAAGCTTCCAAAGGGAAAAGGCTGCTTTTGTCGGCAGAGCCAACCAACCCTTGTTAGCACCCAGCATAAGTACCTGCAGTACGGGAGCTGCGAAGGGAAACAAACGGGAAACACTGGGCAACTGAGAAGCTCCCCTCGACACTTGCAAGCAGCCTGTTTCTTTCGGGAAACATACTCGTTTCCTGCCCGGGCGTGCCTGCAGTGAGTAGAAGCTGGGCCTTCCTAGGGTTTCGCAAACAGCTCCGAGGCTACAAGAATCCACCTTTCCAAAGGGGAAAAGACTGCTTTTTGAAGTGGGCCACCTATCCTAGTTCACAGCAAACATGAGTCCCTGCAGTAGTGGAGCTGCCGAGGGAGAGCATGGTGAAACCCTGGCAACTTCGCTAAATATCTTTTACTGTGCAGGCTTCGAAGTGTGGCAAGATCCCTGAAGGAGGGCTGGCCTGAGCGAGGCCTAGTTGGCTCTTCCTCTTCCGTGGGCCTAGCAGGGTAAAGGAGGAAGTGTGTTCTTTGCTCAGCTTGGACCTCACTTAGACCTCCTGCTAAACCAACGAGCCAGTCGGTGTGAGCTCCTGGATGGAAGGCTGAGCAGAGTGATTTTCTGAGTGCAGGTAGGGCCCTGGTCCTCACTGAGTCCACGTCTCCCAGCTCATGAGAACGGCTCAGACTGTCTTCGTGAGCTGGGGCAAGCTGCGACCACCTAGGTTTCCAAAGGAAGACAGAGAGCAGTGTGCCGCCTTGGGTTCTGCATGCAAGAAGTGTTCCGAAGGGCCTACACGGCTGCTTGTTGCTCAGCAGGCAGAGAGGAGACGTGGGGGGATCTGTGTGGTAGCATGGGAAATGGTGCGGAGGTCAGAGTGCTTGGAGTCCTGAAAGCTATCCTCGCGTTCCATTGAAGCACAACAACGATGGAGACCTCATGGAAACCGAGGCACGCAGAGCTTGCCCTGTGGAAACTTAGGCACTACCCTGAGGCTCAGGGTGGCCTTGCGTTTTCCCAGGAGGAACGAGGTCTGCGGGATTAACTCTCCTCCAGCGTGACAGGAACCCTGTTCCTCGGGTGAAAGTGCTCGTTTGCTACTCAAGCGTACCTCTGGAGGCTATAACCTGGGCAACTTCAAGGTTTGGCAAGCAGCCCCTGAGACACTACAATCCAAGCTTCCAAAAGGAAAAGGCTGCTTTTGTCGGAAGAGCCACCTACCCTTGTTAGCCCCCAGCATAAGTACCTGCAGGATGTCAGCTGCGAAGGGAAACAAACGGGACACACTGGGCACCTGAGAAGCTCCGCTCGACACTTGCAAGCAGCCTGTTTCTCTGGGGAAACATACTCGTTTCCTCCCAGGGCGTGCCTGCCGTGAGTAGAAGCTGGGCCTTCCTAGGGTTTTGCAAACAACTCCGAGGCTACAAGAATCCACATTTCCAAAGGGGAAAAGACTGCTTTTGGAAGTGGGCCACCTATCCTAGTTCACAGCAAACATGAGTCCCTGCAGTAGTGGAGCTGCCGAGGGAGAATGGCGAAACCCTGGCAACTTCGCTAAATAACTTTTACTGTGCAGGCTTCGAACTGTGGCAAGATCCCTGAAGGAGGGCTGGCCTGAGCGAGGCCTAGTTGGCTCTACCTCTTCCGTGGGCCTAGCAGGGTAAAGGAGGAAGTGTGTTCTTTGCTCAGCTTGGACCTCACTTAGACGTCTTGCTAAACCAACGAGCCAGTCGGTGTGAGCTCCTGGATGGAAGGCTGAGCAGAGTGATTTTCTGAGTGCAGGTAGGGCCCTGGTCCTCACTGAGTCCCCGTTCCCCAGCTCATGAGACCGGCTCAGACTGTCTTCGTGAGCTGGGGCAAGCTGCGACCACCTAGGTTTCCAAAGGAAGACAGAGAGCAGTGTGCCGCCTTGGGTTCTGCATGCAAGAAGTGTTCCGAAGGGCCTACACGGCTGCTTGTTGCTCAGCAGGCAGAGAGGAGACGTGGGGGGATCTGTGTGGTAGCATGGGAAATGGTGCGGATGTCAGAGTGCTTGGAGTCCTGAAAGCTATCCTCGCGTTCCATTGAAGCACAACACCGGTGGAGACCTCATGGAAACCGAGTCACGCAGAGCTTGCCCGTTGGAAACTTAGGCACTACCCTGAGGCTCAGGGTGGCCTTGCGCTTTCCCAGGAGGAACGAGGTCTGCGGGATTAACTCTCCTCCAGCGTGACAGGAACCCTGTTCTTCGGTAGAAAGTGCTCGTTTGCTACGCAAGCGTACCTGCGGAGGCTATAACCTGGGCAACTTCAAGGTTTGGCAAGCAGCCCCTGAGACACTACAATCCAAGCTTCCAAAGGGAAAAGGCTGCTTTTGTCGGCAGAGCCAACCAACTCTTGTTAGCACCCAGCATAAGTACCTGCAGTACGGGAGCTGCGAAGGGAAACAAACGGGACACACTGGGCACCTGAGAAGCTCTTCTCGACACTTGCAAGCAGCCTGTTTCTCTGGGGAAACATACTCGTTTCCTCCCCGGGCGTGCCTGCCGTGAGTAGAAGCTGGGCCTTCCTAGGGTTTTGCAAACAGCTCCGAGGCTACAAGAATCCACATTTCCAAAGGGGAAAAGACTGCTTTTGGAAGTGGGCCACCTATCCTAGTTCACAGCAAACATGAGTCCCTGCAGTAGTGGAGCTGCCGAGGGAGAGCATGGCGAAACCCTGGCAACTTCGCTAAATAACTTTTACTGTGCAGGCTTCGAAGTGTGGCAAGATCCCTGAAGGAGGGCTGGCCTGAGCGAGGCCTAGTTGGCTCTACCTCTTCCGTGGGCCTAGCAGGGTAAAGGAGGAAGTGTGTTCTTTGCTCAGCTTGGACCTCACTTAGACGTCCTGCTAAACCAACGAGCCAGTCGGTGTGAGCTCCTGGATGGAAGGCTGAGCAGAGTGATTTTCTGAGTGCAGGTAGGGCCCTGGTCCTCACTGAGTCCACTTTCCCCATCTCATGAGAGCGGCTCAGACTGTTTTGGTGAGCTGGGTAAGCTGCGACAACCTAGGTTTCCAAAGGAAGACAGAGAGCAGTGTGCCGCCTTGGCCTCTGCATGCAGAAGTGTTCTGAAGGGCCTACACGGCTGCTTGTTGCTCAGCAGGCAGAGAGGAGACGTGGGGGGGATCCGTGTGGTAGCATGGGAAACGGTGCGGAGGTCAGAGTGCTTGGAGTCCTGAAAGCTATCCTCGCGTTCCATTGAAGCACAACAACGGTGGAGACCTCATGGAAACCGAGGCACGCAGAGCTTGCCCGTTGGAAACTTAGGCACTACCCTGAGGCTCAGGGTGGCCTTGCGCTTTCCCAGGAGGAAGGAGGTCTGCGGGATTAACTCTCCTCCAGCGTGACAGGAACCCTGTTCTTCGGTAGAAAGTGCTCGTTTGCTACGCAAGCGTACCTGCGGAGGCTATAACCTGGGCAACTTCAAGGTTTGGCAAGCAGCCCCTGAGACACTACAATCCAAGCTTCCAAAGGGAAAAGGCTGCTTTTGTCGGCAGAGCCAACGAACCCTTGTTAGCACCCAGCATAAGTACCTGCAGTACGGGAGCTGCGAAGGGAAACAAACGGGACACACTGGGCACCTGAGAAGCTCCCCTCGACACTTGCAAGCAGCCTGTTTCTCTGGGGAAACATACTCGTTTCCTCCCCGGGCGTGCCTGCAGTGAGTAAAAGCTGGGCCTTTCTATGGTTTCGCAAACAGCTCCTAGGCTACAAGAATCCACCTTTCCAAAGGGGAAAAGACTGCTTTTTGAAGTGGGCCACCTATCCTAGTTCACAGCAAACATGAGTCCCTGCAGTAGTGGAGCTGCCGAGGGAGAGCATGGTGAAACCCTGGCAACTTCGCTAAGTATCTTTTACTGTGCAGGCTTCGAAGTGTGGCAAGATCCCTGAAGGAGGGCTGGCCTGAGCGAGGCCTAGTTGGCTCTACCTCTTCCGTGGGCCTAGCAGGGTAAAGGAGGAAGTGTGTTCTTTGCTCAGCTTGGACCTCACTTAGACCTCCTGCTAAACCAACGAGCCAGTCGGTGTGAGCTCCTGGATGGAAGGCTGAGCAGAGTGATTTTCTGAGTGCAGGTAGGGCCCTGGTCCTACTGAGTCCACGTTCCCCAGCTCATGAGACCGGCTCAGACTGTCTTCGTGAGCTGGGTAAGCTGCGACAACCTAGGTTTCCAAAGGAAGACAGAGAGCAGTGTGCCGCCTTGGCCTCTGCATGCAGAAGTGTTCTGAAGGGCCTACACGGCTGCTTGTTGCTCAGCAGGCAGAGAGGAGACGTGGGGGGGATCCGTGTGGTAGCATGGGAAACGGTGCGGAGGTCAGAGTGCTTGGAGTCCTGAAAGCTATCCTCGCGTTCCATTAAAGCACAACAACGGTGGAGACCTCATGGAAACCGAGGCACGCAGAGCTTGCCCGTTGGAAACTTAGGCACTACCCTGAGGCTCAGGGTGGACTTGCGCTTTCCCAGGAGGAACGAGGTCTGCGGGATTAACTCTCCTCCAGCGTGACAGGAACCCTGTTCATCGGTAGAAAGTGCTCGTTTGCTACGCAAGCGTACCTGCGGAGGCTATAACCTGGGCAACTTCAAGGTTTGGCAAGCAGCCCCTGAGACACTACAATCCAAGCTTCCAAAAGGAAAAGGCTGCTTTTATCGGAAGAGCCACCTACCCTTGTTAGCCCCCAGCATACGTACCTGCAGGATGTCAGCTGCGAAGGGTAACAAACGGGACACACTGGGCACCTGAGAAGCTCCGCTCGACACTTGCAAGCAGCCTGTTTCTCTGGGGAAACATACTCGTTTCCTCCCCGGGCGTACCTGCCGTGAGTAGAAGCTGGGCCTTCCTAGGGTTTTGCAAACAACTCCGAGGCTACAAGAATCCACATTTCCAAAGGGGAAAAGACTGCTTTTTGAAGTGGGCCACCTATCCTAGTTCACAGCAAACATGAGTCCCTGCAGTAGTGGAGCTGCCGAGGGAGAATGGCGAAACCCTGGCAACTTCGCTAAATAACTTTTACTGTGCAGGCTTCGAACTGTGGCAAGATCCCTGAAGGAGGGCTGGCCTGAGCGAGGCCTAGTTGGCTCTACCTCTTCCGTGGGCCTAGCAGGGTAAAGGAGGAAGTGTGTTCTTTGCTCAGCTTGGACCTCACTTAGACGTCTTGCTAAACCAACGAGCCAGTCGGTGTGAGCTCCTGGATGGAAGGCTGAGCAGAGTGATTTTCTGAGTGCAGGTAGGGCCCTGGTCCTCCCTGAGTCCACGTTCCCCAGCTCATGAGACCGGCTCAGACTGTCTTGGTGAGCTGGGTAAGCTGCGACAACCTAGGTTTCCAAAGGAAGACAGAGAGCAGTGTGCCGCCTTGGGCTCTGCATGCAGAAGTGTTCTGAAGGGCCTACACGGCTGCTTGTTGCTCAGCAGGCAGAGAGGAGACGTGGGGGGGATCCGTGTGGTAGCATGGGAAACGGGGCGGAGGTCAGAGTGCTTGGAGTCCTGAAAGCTATCCTCGCGTTCCATTAAAGCACAACAACGGTGGAGACTTCATGGAAACAGAGGCACGCAGAGCTTGCCCGTTGGAAACTTAGGCACTACCCTGAGGCTCAGGGTGGACTTGCGCTTTCCCAGGAGGAACGAGGTCTGCGGGATTAACTCTCCTCCAGCGTGACAGGAACCCTGTTCATCGGTAGAAAGTGCTCGTTTGCTACGCAAGCGTACCTGCGGAGGCTATAACCTGGGCAACTTCAAGGTTTGGCAAGCAGCCCCTGAGACACTACAATCCAAGCTTCCAAAGGGAAAAGGCTGCTTTTGTCGGCAGAGCCAACCAACCCTTGTTAGCACCCAGCATAAGTACCTGCAGTACGGGAGCTGCGAAGGGAAACAAACGGGAAACACTGGGCACCTGAGAAGCTCCCCTCGACACTTGCAAGCAGCCTGTTTCTTTCGGGAAACATACTCGTTTCCTGCCCGGGCGTGCCTGCTGTGAGTAGAAGCTGGGCCTTCCTAGGGTTTTGCAAACAGCTCCGAGGCTACAAGAATCCACATTTCCAAAGGGGAAAAGACTGCTTTTGGAAGTGGGCCACCTATCCTAGTTCACAGCAAACATGAGTCCCTGCAGTAGTGGAGCTGCCGAGGGAGAATGGCGAAACCCTGGCAACTTCGCTAAATAACTTTTACTGTGCAGGCTTCGAACTGTGGTAAGATCCCTGAAGGAGGGCTGGCCTGAGCGAGGCCTAGTTGGCCCTACCTCTTCCGTGGGCCTAGCAGGGTAAAGGAGGAAGTGTGTTCTTTGCTCAGCTTGGACCTCACTTAGACGTCTTGCTAAACCAACGAGCCAGTCGGTGTGAGCTCCTGGATGGAAGGCTGAGCAGAGTGATTTTCTGAGTGCAGGTAGGGCCCTGGTCCTCACTGAGTCCACGTTCCCCAGCTCATGAGACCGGCTCAGACTGTCTTGGTGAGCTGGGTAAGCTGCGACAACCTAGGTTTCCAAAGGAAGACAGAGAGCAGTGTGCCGCCTTGGGTTCTGCATGCAAGAAGTGTTCCGAAGGGCCTACACGGCTGCTTGTTGCTCAGCAGGCAGAGAGGAGACGTGGGGGGATCTGTGTGGTAGCATGGGAAATGGTGCGGAGGTCAGAGTGCTTGGAGTCCTGAAAGCTATCCTCGCGTTCCATTGAAGCACAACAACGATGGAGACCTCATGGAAACCGAGGCACGCAGAGCTTGCCCTGTGGAAACTTAGGCACTACCCTGAGGCTCAGGGTGGCCTTGCGTTTTCCCAGGAGGAACGAGGTCTGCGGGATTAACTCTCCTCCAGCGTGACAGGAACCCTGTTCCTCGGGTGAAAGTGCTCGTTTGCTACTCAAGCGTACCTCTGGAGGCTATAACCTGGGCAACTTCAAGGTTTGGCAAGCAGCCCCTGAGACACTACAATCCAAGCTTCCAAAAGGAAAAGGCTGCTTTTGTCGGAAGAGCCACCTACCCTTGTTAGCCCCCAGCATAAGTACCTGCAGGATGTCAGCTGCGAAGGGAAACAAACGGGACACACTGGGCACCTGAGAAGCTCCGCTCGACACTTGCAAGCAGCCTGTTTCTCTGGGGAAACATACTCGTTTCCTCCCAGGGCGTGCCTGCCGTGAGTAGAAGCTGGGCCTTCCTAGGGTTTTGCAAACAACTCCGAGGCTACAAGAATCCACATTTCCAAAGGGGAAAAGACTGCTTTTGGAAGTGGGCCACCTATCCTAGTTCACAGCAAACATGAGTCCCTGCAGTAGTGGAGCTGCCGAGGGAGAATGGCGAAACCCTGGCAACTTCGCTAAATAACTTTTACTGTGCAGGCTTCGAACTGTGGCAAGATCCCTGAAGGAGGGCTGGCCTGAGCGAGGCCTAGTTGGCTCTACCTCTTCCGTGGGCCTAGCAGGGTAAAGGAGGAAGTGTGTTCTTTGCTCAGCTTGGACCTCACTTAGACGTCTTGCTAAACCAACGAGCCAGTCGGTGTGAGCTCCTGGATGGAAGGCTGAGCAGAGTGATTTTCTGAGTGCAGGTAGGGCCCTGGTCCTCACTGAGTCCCCGTTCCCCAGCTCATGAGACCGGCTCAGACTGTCTTGGTGAGCTGGGGCAAGCTGCGACCACCTAGGTTTCCAAAGGAAGACAGAGAGCAGTGTGCCGCCTTGGGCTCTGCATGCAGAAGTGTTCTGAAGGGCCTACACGGCTGCTTGTTGCTCAGCAGGCAGAGAGGAGACGTGGGGGGGATCCGTGTGGTAGCATGGGAAACGGGGCGGAGGTCAGAGTGCTTGGAGTCCTGAAAGCTATCCTCGCGTTCCATTAAAGCACAACAACGGTGGAGACTTCATGGAAACAGAGGCACGCAGAGCTTGCCCGTTGGAAACTTAGGCACTACCCTGAGGCTCAGGGTGGACTTGCGCTTTCCCAGGAGGAACGAGGTCTGCGGGATTAACTCTCCTCCAGCGTGACAGGAACCCTGTTCATCGGTAGAAAGTGCTCGTTTGCTACGCAAGCGTACCTGCGGAGGCTATAACCTGGGCAACTTCAAGGTTTGGCAAGCAGCCCCTGAGACACTACAATCCAAGCTTCCAAAGGGAAAAGGCTGCTTTTGTCGGCAGAGCCAACCAACCCTTGTTAGCACCCAGCATAAGTACCTGCAGTACGGGAGCTGCGAAGGGAAACAAACGGGAAACACTGGGCACCTGAGAAGCTCCCCTCGACACTTGCAAGCAGCCTGTTTCTTTCGGGAAACATACTCGTTTCCTGCCCGGGCGTGCCTGCAGTGAGTAGAAGCTGGGCCTTCCTAGGGTTTTGCAAACAGCTCCGAGGCTACAAGAATCCACATTTCCAAAGGGGAAAAGACTGCTTTTGGAAGTGGGCCACCTATCCTAGTTCACAGCAAACATGAGTCCCTGCAGTAGTGGAGCTGCCGAGGGAGAATGGCGAAACCCTGGCAACTTCGCTAAATAACTTTTACTGTGCAGGCTTCGAACTGTGGTAAGATCCCTGAAGGAGGGCTGGCCTGAGCGAGGCCTAGTTGGCCCTACCTCTTCCGTGGGCCTAGCAGGGTAAAGGAGGAAGTGTGTTCTTTGCTCAGCTTGGACCTCACTTAGACGTCTTGCTAAACCAACGAGCCAGTCGGTGTGAGCTCCTGGATGGAAGGCTGAGCAGAGTGATTTTCTGAGTGCAGGTAGGGCCCTGGTCCTCACTGAGTCCACGTTCCCCAGCTCATGAGACCGGCTCAGACTGTCTTGGTGAGCTGGGTAAGCTGCGACAACCTAGGTTTCCAAAGGAAGACAGAGAGCAGTGTGCCGCCTTGGGCTCTGCATGCAGAAGTGTTCCGAAGGGCCTACACGGCTGCTTGTTGCTCAGCAGGCAGAGAGGAGACGTGGGGGGGATCCGTGTGGTAGCATGGGAAACGGTGCGGAGGTCAGAGTGCTTGGAGTACTGAAAGCTATCCTCGCGTTCCATTAAAGCACAACAACGATGGAGACTTCATGGAAACCGAGGCACGCAGAGCTTGCCCGTTGGAAACTTAGGCACTACCCTGAGGCTCAGGGTGGACTTGCGCTTTCCCAGGAGGAACGAGGTCTGCGGGATTAACTCTCCTCCAGCGTGACAGGAACCCTGTTCATCGGTAGAAAGTGCTCGTTTGCTACGCAAGCGTACCTGCGGAGGCTATAACCTGGGCAACTTCAAGGTTTGGCAAGCAGCCCCTGAGACACTACAATCCAAGCTTCCAAAGGGAAAAGGCTGCTTTTGTCGGCAGAGCCAACCAACCCTTGTTAGCACCCAGCATAAGTACCTGCAGTACGGGAGCTGCGAAGGGAAACAAACGGGAAACACTGGGCAACTGAGAAGCTCCCCTCGACACTTGCAAGCAGCCTGTTTCTTTCGGGAAACATACTCGTTTCCTGCCCGGGCGTGCCTGCAGTGAGTAGAAGCTGGGCCTTCCTAGGGTTTCGCAAACAGCTCCGAGGCTACAAGAATCCACCTTTCCAAAGGGGGAAAGACTGCTTTTTGAAGTGGGCCACCTATCCTAGTTCACAGCAAACATGAGTCCCTGCAGTAGTGGAGCTGCCGAGGGAGAGCATGGTGAAACCCTGGCAACTTCGCTAAATATCTTTTACTGTGCAGGCTTCGAAGTGTGGCAAGATCCCTGAAGGAGGGCTGGCCTGAGCGAGGCCTAGTTGGCTCTTCCTCTTCCGTGGGCCTAGCAGGGTAAAGGAGGATGTGTGTTCTTTGCTCAGCTTGGACCTCACTTAGACCTCCTGCTAAACCAACGAGCCAGTCGGTGTGAGCTCCTGGATGGAAGGCTGAGCAGAGTGATTTTCTGAGTGCAGGTAGGGCCCTGGTCCTCACTGAGTCCACGTCTCCCAGCTCATGAGAACGGCTCAGACTGTCTTCGTGAGCTGGGGCAAGCTGCGACCACCTAGGTTTCCAAAGGAAGACAGAGAGCAGTGTGCCGCCTTGGGTTCTGCATGCAAGAAGTGTTCCGAAGGGCCTACACGGCTGCTTGTTGCTCAGCAGGCAGAGAGGAGACGTGGGGGGATCTGTGTGGTAGCATGGGAAATGGTGCGGAGGTCAGAGTGCTTGGAGTCCTGAAAGCTATCCTCGCGTTCCATTGAAGCACAACAACGATGGAGACCTCATGGAAACCGAGGCACGCAGAGCTTGCCCTGTGGAAACTTAGGCACTACCCTGAGGCTCAGGGTGGCCTTGCGTTTTCCCAGGAGGAACGAGGTCTCCGGGATTAACTCTCCTCCAGCGTGACAGGAACCCTGTTCCTCGGGTGAAAGTGCTCGTTTGCTACTCAAGCGTACCTCTGGAGGCTATAACCTGGGCAACTTCAAGGTTTGGCAAGCAGCCCCTGAGACACTACAATCCAAGCTTCCAAAAGGAAAAGGCTGCTTTTGTCGGAAGAGCCACCTACCCTTGTTAGCCCCCAGCATAAGTACCTGCAGGATGTCAGCTGCGAAGGGAAACAAACGGGACACACTGGGCACCTGAGAAGCTCCGCTCGACACTTGCAAGCAGCCTGTTTCTCTGGGGAAACATACTCGTTTCCTCCCAGGGCGTGCCTGCCGTGAGTAGAAGCTGGGCCTTCCTAGGGTTTTGCAAACAGCTCCGAGGCTACAAGAATCCACATTTCCAAAGGGGAAAAGACTGCTTTTGGAAGTGGGCCACCTATCCTAGTTCACAGCAAACATGAGTCCCTGCAATAGTGGAGCTGCCCAGGGAGAGCATGGCGAAACCCTGGCAACTTCGCTAAATAACTTTTACTGTGCAGGCTTCGAACTGTGGCAAGATCCCTGAAGGAGGGCTGGCCTGAGCGAGGCCTAGTTGGCTCTACCTCTTCCGTGGGCCTAGCAGGGTAAAGGAGGAAGTGTGTTCTTTGCTCAGCTTGGACCTCACTTAGACGTCCTGCTAAACCAACGAGCCAGTCGGTGTGAGCTCCTGGATGGAAGGCTGAGCAGAGTGATTTTCTGAGTGCAGGTAGGGCCCTGGTCCTCACTGAGTCCACTTTCCCCATCTCATGAGAGCGGCTCAGACTGTTTTGGTGAGCTGGGTAAGCTGCGACAACCTAGGTTTCCAAAGGAAGACAGAGAGCAGTGTGCCGCCTTGGGCTCTGCATGCAGAAGTGTTCTGAAGGGCCTACACGGCTGCTTGTTGCTCAGCAGGCAGAGAGGAGACGTGGGGGGGATCCGTGTGGTAGCATGGGAAACGGTGCGGAGGTCAGAGTGCTTGGAGTCCTGAAAGCTATCCTCGCGTTCCATTGAAGCACAACAACGGTGGAGACCTCATGGAAACCGAGGCACGCAGAGCTTGCCCGTTGGAAACTTAGGCACTACCCTGAGGCTCAGGGTGGCCTTGCGCTTTCCCAGGAGGAAGGAGGTCTGCGGGATTAACTCTCCTCCAGCGTGACAGGAACGCTGTTCTTCGGTAGAAAGTGCTCGTTTGCTACGCAAGCGTACCTGCGGAGGCTATAACCTGGGCAACTTCAAGGTTTGGCAAGCAGCCCCTGAGACACTACAATCCAAGCTTCCAAAGGGAAAAGGCTGCTTTTGTCGGCAGAGCCAACGAACCCTTGTTAGCACCCAGCATAAGTACCTGCAGTACGGGAGCTGCGAAGGGAAACAAACGGGACACACTGGGCACCTGAGAAGCTCCCCTCGACACTTGCAAGCAGCCTGTTTCTCTGGGGAAACATACTCGTTTCCTCCCCGGGCGTGCCTGCAGTGAGTAAAAGCTGGGCCTTTCTATGGTTTCGCAAACAGCTCCTAGGCTACAAGAATCCACCTTTCCAAAGGGGAAAAGACTGCTTTTTGAAGTGGGCCACCTATCCTAGTTCACAGCAAACATGAGTCCCTGCAGTAGTGGAGCTGCCGAGGGAGAGCATGGTGAAACCCTGGCAACTTCGCTAAGTATCTTTTACTGTGCAGGCTTCGAAGTGTGGCAAGATCCCTGAAGGAGGGCTGGCCTGAGCGAGGCCTAGTTGGCTCTACCTCTTCCGTGGGCCTAGCAGGGTAAAGGAGGAAGTGTGTTCTTTGCTCAGCTTGGACCTCACTTAGACCTCCTGCTAAACCAACGAGCCAGTCGGTGTGAGCTCCTGGATGGAAGGCTGAGCAGAGTGATTTTCTGAGTGCAGGTAGGGCCCTGGTCCTACTGAGTCCACGTTCCCCAGCTCATGAGACTGGCTCAGACTGTCTTCGTGAGCTGGGTAAGCTGCGACAACCTAGGTTTCCAAAGGAAGACAGAGAGCAGTGTGCCGCCTTGGCCTCTGCATGCAGAAGTGTTCTGAAGGGCCTACACGGCTGCTTGTTGCTCAGCAGGCAGAGAGGAGACGTGGGGGGGATCCGTGTGGTAGCATGGGAAACGGTGCGGAGGTCAGAGTGCTTGGAGTCCTGAAAGCTATCCTCGCGTTCCATTAAAGCACAACAACGGTGGAGACCTCATGGAAACCGAGGCACGCAGAGCTTGCCCGTTGGAAACTTAGGCACTACCCTGAGGCTCAGGGTGGACTTGCGCTTTCCCAGGAGGAACGAGGTCTGCGGGATTAACTCTCCTCCAGCGTGACAGGAACCCTGTTCATCGGTAGAAAGTGCTCGTTTGCTACGCAAGCGTACCTGCGGAGGCTATAACCTGGGCAACTTCAAGGTTTGGCAAGCAGCCCCTGAGACACTACAATCCAAGCTTCCAAAAGGAAAAGGCTGCTTTTATCGGAAGAGCCACCTACCCTTGTTAGCCCCCAGCATACGTACCTGCAGGATGTCAGCTGCGAAGGGTAACAAACGGGACACACTGGGCACCTGAGAAGCTCCGCTCGACACTTGCAAGCAGCCTGTTTCTCTGGGGAAACATACTCGTTTCCTCCCCGGGCGTACCTGCCGTGAGTAGAAGCTGGGCCTTCCTAGGGTTTTGCAAACAACTCCGAGGCTACAAGAATCCACATTTCCAAAGGGGAAAAGACTGCTTTTTGAAGTGGGCCACCTATCCTAGTTCACAGCAAACATGAGTCCCTGCAGTAGTGGAGCTGCCGAGGGAGAATGGCGAAACCCTGGCAACTTCGCTAAATAACTTTTACTGTGCAGGCTTCGAAGTGTGGCAAGATCCCTGAAGGAGGGCTGGCCTGAGCGAGGCCTAGTTGGCTCTACCTCTTCCGTGGGCCTAGCAGGGTAAAGGAGGAAGTGTGTTCTTTGCTCAGCTTGGACCTTACTTAGACGTCTTGCTAAACCAACGAGCCAGTCGGTGTGAGCTCCTGGATGGAAGGCTGAGCAGAGTGATTTTCTGAGTGCAGGTAGGGCCCTGGTCCTCCCTGAGTCCACGTTCCCCAGCTCATGAGACCGGCTCAGACTGTCTTGGTGAGCTGGGTAAGCTGCGACAACCTAGGTTTCCAAAGGAAGACAGAGAGCAGTGTGCCGCCTTGGGCTCTGCATGCAGAAGTGTTCCGAAGGGCCTACACGGCTGCTTGTTGCTCAGCAGGCAGAGAGGAGACGTGGGGGGGATCCGTGTGGTAGCATGGGAAACGGGGCGGAGGTCAGAGTGCTTGGAGTACTGAAAGCTATCCTCGCGTTCCATTAAAGCACAACAACGATGGAGACTTCATGGAAACCGAGGCACGCAGAGCTTGCCCGTTGGAAACTTAGGCACTACCCTGAGGCTCAGGGTGGACTTGCGCTTTCCCAGGAGGAACGAGGTCTGCGGGATTAACTCTCCTCCAGCGTGACAGGAACCCTGTTCATCGGTAGAAAGTGCTCGTTTGCTACGCAAGCGTACCTGCGGAGGCTATAACCTGGGCAACTTCAAGGTTTGGCAAGCAGCCCCTGAGACACTACAATCCAAGCTTCCAAAGGGAAAAGGCTGCTTTTGTCGGCAGAGCCAACCAACCCTTGTTAGCACCCAGCATAAGTACCTGCAGTACGGGAGCTGCGAAGGGAAACAAACGGGAAACACTGGGCAACTGAGAAGCTCCCCTCGACACTTGCAAGCAGCCTGTTTCTTTCGGGAAACATACTCGTTTCCTGCCCGGGCGTGCCTGCAGTGAGTAGAAGCTGGGCCTTCCTAGGGTTTCGCAAACAGCTCCGAGGCTACAATAATCCACCTTTCCAAAGGGGAAAAGACTGCTTTTTGAAGTGGGCCACCTATCCTAGTTCACAGCAAACATGAGTCCCTGCAGTAGTGGAGCTGCCGAGGGAGAGCATGGTGAAACCCTGGCAACTTCGCTAAATATCTTTTACTGTGCAGGCTTCGAAGTGTGGCAAGATCCCTGAAGGAGGGCTGGCCTGAGCGAGGCCTAGTTGGCTCTTCCTCTTCCGTGGGCCTAGCAGGGTAAAGGAGGAAGTGTGTTCTTTGCTCAGCTTGGACCTCACTTAGACCTCCTGCTAAACCAACGAGCCAGTCGGTGTGAGCTCCTGGATGGAAGGCTGAGCAGAGTGATTTTCTGAGTGCAGGTAGGGCCCTGGTCCTCACTGAGTCCACGTCTCCCAGCTCATGAGAACGGCTCAGACTGTCTTCGTGAGCTGGGGCAAGCTGCGACCACCTAGGTTTCCAAAGGAAGACAGAGAGCAGTGTGCCGCCTTGGGTTCTGCATGCAAGAAGTGTTCCGAAGGGCCTACACGGCTGCTTGTTGCTCAGCAGGCAGAGAGGAGACGTGGGGGGATCTGTGTGGTAGCATGGGAAATGGTGCGGAGGTCAGAGTGCTTGGAGTCCTGAAAGCTATCCTCGCGTTCCACTGAAGCACAACAACGATGGAGACCTCATGGAAACCGAGGCACGCAGAGCTTGCCCTGTGGAAACTTAGGCACTACCCTGAGGCTCAGGGTGGCCTTGCGTTTTCCCAGGAGGAACGAGGTCTGCGGGATTAACTCTCCTCCAGCGTGACAGGAACCCTGTTCCTCGGGTGAAAGTGCTCGTTTGCTACTCAAGCGTACCTGCGGAGGCTATAACCTGGGCAACTTCAAGGTTTGGCAAGCAGCCCCTGAGACACTACAATCCAAGCTTCCAAAAGGAAAAGGCTGCTTTTGTCGGAAGAGCCACCTACCCTTGTTAGCCCCCAGCATAAGTACCTGCAGGATGTCAGCTGCGAAGGGAAACAAACGGGACACACTGGGCACCTGAGAAGCTCCGCTCGACACTTGCAAGCAGCCTGTTTCTCTGGGGAAACATACTCGTTTCCTCCCAGGGCGTGCCTGCCGTGAGTAGTAGCTGGGCCTTCCTAGGGTTTTGCAAACAGCTCCGAGGCTACAAGAATCCACATTTCCAAAGGGGAAAAGACTGCTTTTTGAAGTGGGCCACCTATCCTAGTTCACAGCAAACATGAGTCCCTGCAGTAGTGGAGCTGCCGAGGTAGAGCATGGCGAAACCCTGGCAACTTCGCTAAGTATCTTTTACTGTGCAGGCTTCGAACTGTGGCAAGATCTCTGAAGGAGGGATGGCCTGAGCGAGGCCTAGTAGTCTCTACCTCTTCCGGGGGCCTAGCAGGGTAAAGGAGGAATTGTGCTCTTGCTCAATTTGGACTTCCCTTAGACGTCCTGCTAAACCAACGAGACAGCCGGTGTCAGTTCCTGGATGGAAGGCTGAGCAGAGTGATTTTCTGAGTGCAGGTAGGGCCCTGGTCCTCACTGAGTCCCCGTTCCCCAGCTCATGAAACCGGCTCAGACTGTCTTCGTGAGCTGGGTAAGCTCCGACAACCTAGGTTTCCAAAGGAAGACAGAGAGCAGTGTCCCGCCTTGGGCTCTGCATGCAAGAAGTGTTCTGAAGGGCCTACACGGCTGCTTGTTGCTCAGCAGGCAGAGAGGAGACGTGGGAGGGATCCGTGTGGTAACATGGGAAACGGTGCGGAGGCCAGAGTGCTTGCAGTCCTGAAAGCTATCCTCGCGTTCCACTGAAGCACAACAACGGTGGAGACCTCATGGAAACCGAGGCACGCAGAGCTTGCACGGAGCAAACTTAGGCACTACCCTGAGGCTCAGGGTGGCCTTGCGCTTTCCCAGGAGGAACGAGGTCTGCAGGATTAACTCTCCTGTAGCGTGATAGGAACGCTGTTCATCGGGTGAAAGTGCTCGTTTGCTACGCAAGCGTACCTGCGGAGGCTATAACCTGGTCAACTTCAAGTTTTGGCAAGCAGCCCCTGAGACACTACAATCCAAGCTTCCAAAGGGAAAAGGCTGCTTTTGTCGGCAGAGCCAACGAACCCTTGTTAGCACCCAGCATAAGTACCTGCAGTACGGGAGCTGCGAAGGGAAACAAACGGGACACACTGGGCACCTGAGAAGCTCTTCTCGACACTTGCAAGCAGCCTGTTTCTCTGGGGAAACATACTCGTTTCCTGCCCGGGCGTGCCTGCAGTGAGTAGAAGCTGGGACTTCCTAGGGTTTCGCAAACAGCTCCTAGGCTACAAAAATCCACATTTCCAATGGGGAAAAGACTGCTTTTTGAAGCAGGGCCACCTATCCTCGTTCACAGCAAACATGAGTCCCTACAGTAGTGGAGCTGCCGAGGTAGAGCATGGCGAAACCCTGGCAACTTCGCTAAGTATCTTTTACTGTGCAGGCTTCGAACTGTGGCAAGATCTCTGAAGGAGGGATGGCCTGAGCGAGGCCTAGTAGTCTCTACCTCTTCCGGGGGCCTAGCAGGGTAAAGGAGGAATTGTGCTCTTGCTCAATTTGGACTTCCCTTAGACGTCCTGCTAAACCAACGAGACAGCCGGTGTCAGTTCCTGGATGGAAGGCTGAGCAGAGTGATTTTCTGAGTGCAGGTAGGGCCCTGGTCCTCACTGAGTCCCCGTTCCCCAGCTCATGAAACCGGCTCAGACTGTCTTCGTGAGCTGGGTAAGCTCCGACAACCTAGGTTTCCAAAGGAAGACAGAGAGCAGTGTCCCGCCTTGGGCTCTGCATGCAAGAAGTGTTCTGAAGGGCCTACACGGCTGCTTGTTGCTCAGCAGGCAGAGAGGAGACGTGGGAGGGATCCGTGTGGTAACATGGGAAACGGTGCGGAGGCCAGAGTGCTTGCAGTCCTGAAAGCTATCCTCGCGTTCCACTGAAGCACAACAACGGTGGAGACCTCATGGAAACCGAGGCACGCAGAGCTTGCACGGAGCAAACTTAGGCACTACCCTGAGGCTCAGGGTGGCCTTGCGCTTTCCCAGGAGGAACGAGGTCTGCAGGATTAACTCTCCTGTAGCGTGATAGGAACGCTGTTCATCGGGTGAAAGTGCTCGTTTGCTACGCAAGCGTACCTGCGGAGGCTATAACCTGGTCAACTTCAAGTTTTGGCAAGCAGCCCCTGAGACACTACAATCCAAGCTTCCAAAGGGAAAAGGCTGCTTTTGTCGGCAGAGCCAACGAACCCTTGTTAGCACCCAGCATAAGTACCTGCAGTACGGGAGCTGCGAAGGGAAACAAACGGGACACACTGGGCACCTGAGAAGCTCCCCTCGACAGTTGCAAGCAGCCTGTTTCTCTGGGGAAACATACTCGTTTCCTCCCCGGGCGTGCCTGCAGTGAGTAAAAGCTGGGCCTTCCTATGGTTTCGCAAACAGCTCCTACGCTACAAGAATCCACCTTTCCAAAGGGGAAAAGACTGCTCTTTGAAGTGGGCCACCTATCCTAGTTCACAGCAAACATGAGTCCCTGCAGTAGTGGAGCTGCCGAGGGAGAATGGCGAAACCCTGGCAACTTCGCTAAATATCTTTTACTGTGCAGGCTTCGAACTGTGGCAAGATCCCTGAAGGAGGGCTGGCCTGAGCGAGGCCTAGTTGGCTCTACCTCTTCCGTGGGCCTAGCAGGGTAAAGGAGGAAGTGTGTTCTTTGCTCAGCTTGGACCTCACTTAGACGTCCTGCTAAACCAACGAGCCAGTCGGTGTGAGCTCCTGGATGGAAGGCTGAGCAGAGTGATTTTCTGAGTGCAGGTAGGGCCCTGGTCCTCACTGAGTCCACGTTCCCCAGCTCATGAGGCCGGCTCAGACTGTCTTCGTAAGCTGGGTAAGCTGCGACAACCTAGGTTTCCAAAGGAAGACAAAGAGCAGGGTGCCCCCTTGGGCTCTGCATGCAGAAGTGTTCTGAAGGGCCTACACGGCTGCTTGTTGCTCAGCAGGCAGAGAGGAGACGTGGGGGTATCCGTGTGGTAGCATGGGAAACGGTGCGGAGGTCAGAGTGCTTGGAGTCCTGAAAGCTATCCTCGCGTTCCATTAAAGCACAACAACGGTGGAGACCTCATGGAAACCGAGGCACGCAGAGCTTGCCCATTGGAAACTTAGGCACTACCCTGAGGCTCAGGGTGGATTTGCGCTTTCCCAGGAGGAACGAGGTCTGCGGGATTAACTCTCCTCCAGCGTGACAGGAACCCTGTTCATCGGTAGAAAGTGCTCGTTTGCTACGCAAGCGTACCTGCGGAGGCTATAACCTGGGCAACTTCAAGGTTTGGCAAGCAGCCCCTGAGACACTACAATCCAAGCTTCCAAAGGGAAAAGGCTGCTTTTGTCGGCAGAGCCAACCAACCCTTGTTAGCACCCAGCATAAGTACCTGCAGTACGGGAGCTGCGAAGGGAAACAAACGGGACACACTGGGCACCTGAAAAGCTCCCCTCGACACTTGCAAGCAGCCTGTTTCTCTGGGGAAACATACTCGTTTCCTGCCCGGGCGTGCCTGCAGTGAGTAGAAGCTGGGCCTTCCTAGGGTTTCGCAAACAGCTACTAGGCTACAAAAATCCACATTTCCAAAGGGGAAAAGACTGCTTTTGGAAGCAGGGACACCTATGCTAGTTCAAAGCAAACATGAGTCCCTGCAGTAGTGGAGCTGCCGAGGGAGAGCATGGCGAAACCCTGCCAACTTCGCTAAGTATCTTTTACTGTGCAGGCTTCGAACTGTGGCAAGATCCCTGAAGGAGGGCTGGCCTGAGCGAGGCCTAGTTGTCTCTACCTCTTCCGGGGGCCTAGCAGGGTAAAGGAGGAATTGTGCTCTTGCTCAGCTTGGACCTCACTTAGACGTCCTGCTAAACCAACGAGCCAGTCGGTTTGAGTTCCTGGATGGAAGGCTGAGCAGAGTGATTTTCTGAGTGCAGGTAGGGCCCTGGTCCTCACTGAGTCCCCGTTCCCCAGCTCATGAAACCGGCTCAGACTGTCTTCGTGAGCTGGGGCAAGCTGCGACCACCTAGGTTTCCAAAGGAAGACAGAGAGCAGTGTGCCGCCTTGAGTTCTGCATGCAAGAAGTGTTCCAAAGGGCCTACACGGCTGCTTGTTGCTCAGCAGGCAGAGAGGAGACGTGGGGGGATCTGTGTGGTAGCATGGGAAATGGTGCGGAGGTCAGAGTGCTTGGAGTCCTGAAAGCTATCCTCGCGTTCCATTGAAGCACAACAACGATGGAGACCTCATGGAAACCGAGGCACGCAGAGCTTGCCCTGTGGAAACTTAGGCACTACCCTGAGGCTCAGGGTGGCCTTGCACTTTCCCAGGAGGAACGAGGTCTGCGGGATTAACTCTCCTCCAGCGTGAGCAGAGTGATTTTCTGAGTGCAGGTAGGGCCCTGGTCCTCACTGAGTCCACGTCTCCCAGCTCATGAGAACGGCTCAGACTGTCTTCGTGAGCTGGGGCAAGCTGCGACCACCTAGGTTTCCAAAGGAAGACAGAGAGCAGTGTGCCGCCTTGGGCTCTGCATGCAAGAAGTGGTCTGAAGGGCCTACATGGCTGCTTGTTGCTCAGCAGGCAGAGAGGAGACGTGGGAGGGATCCGTGTGGTAACATGGGAATCGGTGCGGAGGCCAGAGTGCTTGGAGTCCTGAAAGCTATCCTCGCGTTCCACTGAAGCACAACAACGGTGGAGACCTCATGGAAACCGAGGCACGCAGAGCTTGCACGGAGCAAACTTAGGCACTACCCTGAGGCTCAGGGTGGCCTTGCGCTTTCCCAGGAGGAAGGAGGTCTGCGGGATTAACTCTCCTCCAGCGTGACAGGAACCCTGTTCCTCGGGTGAAAGTGCTCGTTTGCTACTCAAGCGTACCTCTGGAGGCTATAACCTGGGCAACTTCAAGGTTTGGCAAGCAGCCCCTGAGACACTACAATCCAAGCTTCCAAAAGGAAAAGGCTGCTTTTGTCGGAAGAGTCACCTACCCTTGTTAGCCCCCAGCATAAGTACCTGCAGGATGTCAGCTGCGAAGGGAAACAAACGGGACACACTGGGCACCTGAGAAGCTCCGCTCGACACTTGCAAGCAGCCTGTTTCTCTGGGGAAACATACTCGTTTCCTCCCCGGGCGTGCCTGCCGTGAGTAGAAGCTGGGCCTTCCTAGGGTTTTGCAAACAGCTCCGAGGCTACAAGAATCCACATTTCCAAAGGGGAAAAGACTGCTTTTGGAAGTGGGCCACCTATCCTAGTTCACAGCAAACATGAGTCCCTGCAGTAGTGGAGCTGCCGAGGGAGAGCATGGCGAAACCCTGGCAACTTCGCTAAATAACTTTTTCTGTGCAGGCTTCGAACTGTGGCAAGATCCCTGAAGGAGGGCTGGCCTGAGCGAGGCCTAGTTGGCTCTACCTCTTCCGTGGGCCTAGCAGGGTAAAGGAGGAAGTGTGTTCTTTGCTCAGCTTGGACCTCACTTAGACGTCCTGCTAAACCAACGAGCCAGTCGGTGTGAGCTCCTGGATGGAAGGCTGAGCAGAGTGATTTTCTGAGTGCAGGTAGGGCCCTGGTCCTCACTGAGTCCACTTTCCCCATCTCATGAGAGCGGCTCAGACTGTTTTGGTGAGCTGGGTAAGCTGCGACAACCTAGGTTTCCAAAGGAAGACAGAGAGCAGTGTGCCGCCTTGGGCTCTGCATGCAGAAGTGTTCTGAAGGGCCTACACGGCTGCTTGTTGCTCAGCAGGCAGAGAGGAGACGTGGGGGGGATCCGTGTGGTAGCATGGGAAACGGTGCGGAGGTCAGAGTGCTTGGAGTCCTGAAAGCTATCCTCGCGTTCCATTGAAGCACAACAACGGTGGAGACCTCATGGAAACCGAGGCACGCAGAGCTTGCCCGTTGGAAACTTAGGCACTACCCTGAGGCTCAGGGTGGCCTTGCGCTTTCCCAGGAGGAAGGAGGTCTGCGGGATTAACTCTCCTCCAGCTTGACAGGAACCCTGTTCTTCGGTAGAAAGTGCTCGTTTGCTACGCAAGCGTACCTGCGGAGGCTATAACCTGGGCAACTTCAAGGTTTGGCAAGCAGCCCCTGAGACACTACAATCCAAGCTTCCAAAGGGAAAAGGCTGCTTTTGTCGGCAGAGCCAACCAACTTTTGTTAGCACCCAGCATAAGTACCTGCAGTACGGGAGCTGCGAAGGGAAACAAACGGGAAACACTGGGCACCTGAGAAGCTCCCCTCGACACTTGCAAGCAGCCTGTTTCTCTGGGGAAACATACTCGTTTCCTCCCCGGGCGTGCCTGCCGTGAGTAGTAGCTGGGCCTTCCTAGGGTTTTGCAAACAGCTCCGAGGCTACAAGAATCCACCTTTCCAAAGGGGAAAAGACTGCTTTTTGAAGTGGGCCACCTATCCTAGTTCACAGCAAACATGAGTCCCTGCAGTAGTGGAGCTGCCGAGGGAGAGCATGGTGAAACCCTGGCAACTTCACTAAGTATCTTTTACTGTGCAGGCTTCGAAGTGTGGCAAGATCCCTGAAGGAGGGCTGGCCTGAGCGAGGCCTAGTTGGCTCTACCTCTTCCGTGGGCCTAGCAGGGTAAAGGAGGAAGTGTGTTCTTTGCTCAGCTTGGACCTCACTTAGACGTCCTGCTAAACCAACGAGCCAGTCGGTGTGAGCT